>NC_045451.1:66110551-66139558 GCF_002776525.5 Piliocolobus tephrosceles | reverse complement strand
TGTGTGTGTGTCTTGCTCTGTCACCCAGGCTGGAGTGCAGTGACGTGATCTCAGCTCACTGCAACCTCCGCCTCCTGGGTTCAAGCGATTCTCCTGCCTCAGCCTCCCAAGTAGCTGGGATGACAGGTGCATGCCATCATGCCTGGCTAATTTTTGTATTTTTAATAGAGACGGGGTTTCACCATGTTGGCCAGGCTGATCTCGAACTCCTGACCTCAAGTGATCCACCCGCCTCGGCCTCCCAAAGTGCTGAGATCACACGTGTGTGCCACCACACCTAGCCAATAGTGGTGACTTTTAACCTCTACCCTCCCCTCCCAACCTCTCATATTTTGCTCATTTCACCCCTTGGCTTATAGCTCCAGCCCCATCCCCAGTGTCATCACCCCCCTCTACGATGGCTTTTCAGGGAGCTTCTCCATCCGTACTGGTTTCCCTTAACCCTATCTGTAAAGTGTTTCCTTCAGCATTGTCAGCCATCCCCAACACGAAAGTGTTCCATTTGTTCCTGCAAGAACACTCAACCTGTATAGCCCCTTATTAGCTTTGTGATGTGAGGCAAGTTATTTAATATCTTCTTTCAAATCCACAAGGTGGGATACTTTGTAAAATGCTCGTCTAAACCATGTAAAATGATGCTATATGACCAGCTCTGACCTACAAAAATATCAGCCTCCTATGCTGTGAGAATTAAATGTAAAGCAATTCAGGTAGCACCTGACATGTTGTAAGCTAGTATTCATTTCTACCGATGACATTCAGACTCTATGAATTACGTCTTTGCCCAAGGATAGCAAATGTGTGACCTGTGCTGCCTCCACCTCCACCCATTCCCAAGAAGCCACTATTCCTTTATTGTAGGGCTCTTTCTCACTGAGCCCGCAGACCAGTTGACACCCTTTGAGGATAAGAGGCCCCGTCTCCTAACCTCACGTCCTACTCTTCTGGTCTCAATAAATTTCCATGCCCTTGCCCAGCCAGTCTATCAAAAGGGTCTCTCCTCTCTCTTGCGGTAAGGCACTGTGTGCTCCTGGCATTTTTCCGTGGATTTTTTTTCATAGAAATGTTCTACATGGTGGTAAGGTGTTAGGTCGCTGTTAATGCTTAGTGGTGCTGCAGTTACCTTTGGGTTAAGTGAGGTTTTGTGGACTTCCTGGTGGTTCAAGAACCTTTGTGTAATTTTGTTTTTTTGGAACATATATTCTGGATTTCAAACTCTCTACGCCACTACGCCTGGCTAATTTTTTTGTATGTTTAGTAGAGATGGGGTTTCACTGTGTTAGCCAGGATGGTCTCGATGTCCTGACCTTGTGTTCCACCCTCCTCAGCCTCCCAATGTGCTGGGATTACAGGCATGAACCACCGCACCCGGCCCAAACTACATTACTTTTTAAAAATGAGGCCAGTGGCCAGGCACAGTGGCTCACACCTGTAATCCCAGCACTTTGGGAGGCTGAGGTGGGCAGATCAGCTGAGGTCAGGAGTTTGAGAACAGCCTGGCCAACATGGCAAAACCTTGTCTCTACTAAAAATACAAAAATTAGCCAGGCTAGGTAGTGCAGGCCTGTAGTCCCAGTTACTCGGGAGGCTGAGGCAGGAGAATCATTTGAACCTGGGAGTTGGAGGTTGCAGTGAGCCAAGATTGTACCACTGCACTGCAGCCTGGGTGACAGACTGACTCCATCTCTAAATAAACAAACAAACAAACAGGCCGGGTGTGGTGGCTCGCATCTGTAATCCCAGCACATTGGGAGGCCAAGGCAGGAAGATCAGTTGAAACTGGTAGTGAGACCCTCTTACTAACCCCCGCCAAAAAAAAAATTAGCTGTGCATGATGGTGGCGCCTTTAGTCCTAGCTATGCGGGAGGCTGAGGCTAGATGACCACTTGAGCCCAGTTCAAGGCTATAGTGAGCTATGATCAAAAGAATAGTATTAATGAGTCCCACCTTTCTCTGCTTTTCCTGAGTCTATTGCCAAAAGAAAAAAGTTTCCAGTCATGGACACGACGCAGGCTTTTGTTTGCATGCCACAAACATCCTTTACAGTCTTGCTATCGTGGCAGAATGCGTGGCTTCCCTATCACATCAGCAAAATACATTAGGAATTAACTCACAACCAGAAAAGCGCCCAATTTATGTAGCAAATTAATTTAAAGTGGAAACATTTTCTGCACCGTTGCTAAGGGGTATAAACCCACCCACCCCATCTAGGGTTAGGTGAAAGGAGGATAGTAACAGCAAATATGATTCAGGCTGAAGATCAGGGTTATTTGGCTGGTTCTAGAAATGAGAAAGTAATAAAACAACTCACTCAAGTCGCTTTTTGTGTGTGTCTACTAAAATTAACTCAGTTGCCCCTCCATCAACTTCACTTTGCATACACAGTTGGATAATTGCGTATTTAACATTTTGATTCATTTTTACACTGAGAAAGTTTGTGCATATTTTCAAACTATATCCTGAATTCAAACTTAGCATACTATTTAAAGGGTATATCATTTTGCATATATAAGGTAATCCAAAGAGTGGTGACATTTTCTTTTTCTAACTCAAAGAAGAGAAGATACTAGTCCTGGATTTTAGAGCCTCTTCAGGTTCCTTCTCGTCTAACCCAGGTTTAGCCCACTCAAATATCACATGCATGCTAAATTTAAATGCTGCCAGATTTGTATAACATCTCAGTTCTCAGTGTATTTGCAGCAATGTTGCAAGACGTCGCTGTATTCCAGAGATCATTTTGCTCTGCCTTCAACAGTTTTTTAAGGAGGCTTGAATTTTTCTGGGGACGTGCTACTAGGTTGATTTCAGAGGAGTTGTCCTCAAATGTTGAGCAACCAAATGATACAAGCCATTTTGGGACCAGAAGGACACTGAGCTCGCTGCTTCCCGACTACGTGAAAAGGTGCTGCCCACATTTCAACCCAAGCCTGTTCTTTCCTAAAGCTGACTTTCAAATTCCCCCTGCTTATGACTTATGGTGACTTTTTAAATTAGCCTCAACTGCTGGATGAACGCTGCTCCAGATGTGGGGCTCAACTCTGATCATTAATAGCAAGAAGCTATTAATCAGCAAATCGCAAAATTCTAATCACCAGGACTTGACTTTAGACGATGGGCTGCTTCAGCCTCGTAGCCCAAGACCTGAACTATGAAGAGCCACCCTGGCTACCGCGCTCTAGAGAAGCCTCAAATCCATCCACATCTTGGCCCGTCTCCATCAAGCAGATTTTAGCATGGGAGGTGGTACACTATGGATTGGGGGCCAGGGAATGACTCTGGGCTTGAATCCTAAAGGATCACGAATAGAAAATCACATCTATACAAATAATGGCCCCTGAAAATATGTTGATATCATTGGGCCTTTGAAATGCCTTCAATGTGGTCGATTATTTTATAAGCAGCATTTGCCACAACTTGTTCTACCCCCGTGAAGTCCAAACTTTTCGTTGTGGCGTTCAAAGCCACTCACAGTCGAATCTACCTTTCCACTTCAATTCCAGAGACTTCCCAACTCAACACCTAGCCTGGAGTGTAGACACTATTGGGCCCTCATCCCTCAATGCAAAGCCCATATTCACACTTTAGGGCATGTGTTCAGGATGAGCCCTCTGTGTTGGAGCTTCCAGACCTTTTAAAATTAATAGCCCATGAAGGTGATTCTTTTGTATCCATAGGTTCTGTATCTACAGATCCAGCCAACCATGGATCAAAATGTAGTTAGGCCTATGATGGTTGTGTCTGTAACTGAACATGTAGAGACATTTTTTTTCTTGTCATTATATCGTTATACATTGGAAATATATAATTATGATAATTTTGCATGGCAAAAGGGACAAAATGAAAGCATTTTAAGATATCTGTGGGTTTTATGAAAAATTACTTTATATAATTATGCTAAAATATAAAGACAGTATATCACGGAATATAATTCTGATTTTTACAATATTTTTAAATAGAATCTTTTAAAATATTAATGATCAATTTGATATGGTTCTTTTTTGCTTGTATTTTAAAAATATCTATTTTCAATACTTGACATGCTTCCACATTATTCCTGAGCAATAAATTTTAATGATTATTTCTTAAAATTCTGGTAGTCTCCACTGATGAGAAACTTTTTCTTTAAACAACTAGGTAATAAAAATTTAAAAACCATTGATTTTGTGATCATTTGAAATGTATAATGTAGCTGATTATTATATTTAAATATTCTAATAGCTCTCATATTAATGAATAGATTTTTTAAATGCTTGAGATAATGTTAATGGGTTTTTAAATTTCATTGAACTTTCTATGTCAGTTATTTCAAAATTTATTTGTTCATTTGTACAAAAAATGTTATTGACCTTTTATTATTTGTCAAGTTCTACTCTAGGTACCAGTAATTCCGCCACGAGCAATTGTAACAGTGCCACAGCCCTGCCCCCATGGAGTTTACTCCTAGTCAAGGGAGACAAATGATAAACAAAATAAGTAAATATTTAGTAATCAATATACTACATAGTATGTTAAGTACTATTTAAATATACTTAATATACTCGGTAAAGTAAGTGATATGGAGAAAAATAAAGTGATGATAGGAGATACTGAGCAATAGCAGTGCTGGCCAATTTTGAATAGTGTGGTCAGGGAAGACCTTACCAAAGTGATATTTGAACAAAGACCTAAAAAAGAAGAGGCGGTGAGCCAAGTGGATACATGGAAGAAGAACGTTCCCAGCAGAAGTATGAAGCCTATGCATAGCCCAAGGCAGGAGTGCTTGTTAAGAAACATCATGGCTGCTGGGCACGGTGACCACGCCTGTAATCCCAGCACTTTGGAAGGCTGAGGAGGGCAGACCACGAGGTTGTGAGTTCAAGAACAGCCTGGCCAAGATGGGGAAACCCCATCTCTACTAAAAATACAAAAAAAATTGCTGGGCGTGGTAGCAGGTGCCTGTGATACTAGCTACTCAGGAGGCTGAGGCAGGAGAATCACTTGAACCAAGGAGGCAGAGGTTGCAGTGAGCAGAGATCACACCACTGCACTCCAGCCTGGGTGACAGAGCAAGTGAGACTCCATCTAAAAGAAAAATAAAAAAAGAAGAAGAAACATGGCCATTGTACATTAGACAGAAGGACACCACGGTGGGCACTAGTGTGATATACAATGAGAGAAATCACAGAGGTCAGATGATGCAGAGCTTTGAAAGCCATTGCGAGAACTTTCTAAACAAGATGGGAAGCTGACACAGGGTTGATAGCAGAGGAGTGATAAACCACAATATGTTTTTACATTTTAAAGGATGCCTTCTGTGCTGTGTTGAGGACAGACTGCCGTGTGGAGAGTGCTGCAGGAGAGAGAACTCTTGGGAGGCTCTTACAATCATTTAAGCTAGAGACAATAGACTAAGAGGGTCAGTACTCCAAAACACACCTTCTGGAGCACACAGGTGCCTCACACCAGTCAGGAACTTCTGCTCTGCAAAGTCTGAAGACTGAGCTAAAGGTAGGTACCTAGGGCCCTATAAGTAATTTACGTGTATCTCAAGGATCCTGAATCAAAGTGTCCCAGTTCCAGTACCCAAACTAGAACTCTTGAGCCCAGTGTCACTGAAAGTTGCTGATTATCTTTCCTCACGGCCTTAGATTGTTCTGTTCATTCTCAAGGGCAAGTGACAACATTAGGCTCTGGCACAGGTGCAGCTGTGTTCTCATCCTGGGAAAGCATAGACTTGGCCGTTCTATCTGCCCTCCCTGCATTTGCACTTGTCCCACCTGGAAAAAAAAATGGTTTCTGCATCCTCCTCTGTGTGGTCCTCCCTATTCATACCAGCAAGACCTTTTGTCTATGTTTTTGTCAGCCCAGAGCCTAAGATAAATAGAATATAATCAAGATATGAGTGCACTATGTGACTGGGTCAAAAAGAGATGGGGGCACCAAGAGTCCACTGTTATTTTCCAAATCCTTGGTCCCCCAACCCTGACCCAAATTCATCTCCAGCTTGACCTCAGTTCCTATGACCCACCACCCGTGCCTGCCTATCCACAGAATAAGATTGGGACCTGGCCCAATCCTTTGCCTGCATTTATGCTATAGTAAATGAGGTGCTCTCTATCTACCGATTAATGTGCCACAACTCTGTGACTTTATTCATCTGCTCCCTCTGCCTGGACCCACTGTCCCATTTTCTTCAACAGATTGACTTTCACTCATTCTTCAGGGCTTAGCCCAGGCATCTTGGCCAAGTGTCCATGGCTAACCTCCCCAGGCAAAGTGTCCCTTCGCATTCCTGTACTGTTAGACATCCGACATTATATTAAAAGTATTACTGTCTTTCCTACCAGAATTGAAGGTTTTGTGGTCAGATATATCTTATCTACTAAATTCCTAAATCCTCTTGCACTTAGCTCTATAAATGTTTGCAGAACTCAGCCTCCTCTTCTTTGTAAAGCTTATTCAACAACTTCAAATAGTCCAAACTGATTTGCTCCTTGTCTGAATTCTAACCTAAACCAAATAACTTAAAATTTAAGTATTCTCTAATTTTTGAATTATTCTGTGTGTTTTTCATCTGCTGCTCAAATAGGTCTAAGTTTCATACACATTGGGACTATGTCATGCATTTCAATATATAATGTTTCAAGTACATCTGGGATAGCAATAAGCAATACTATAAATGCAAAAAAAACTATAGATTGTTTCACAAACTCTACTTTAACTTTCATTCTACTAAATGAGGAAAGTTGACTAGCTTCTCTGCTTCAGAGAGTGATTATGAACATCATTTAGTAAATATTCAAGACTACATTTGAATTATTTGGATGAAATATGATTTACATCACAATGAGATTTTGTCTTAAATATCATATTCTTAAATGTCATGTTCATATCATATCCATGTTCTTTACAACAAGTAAAGAGAAACCCACCAAGATAATATAGAGTGAATCCCAAAGGAAATGTGATCAATATGTTTGATCACACTTTTCTAAGGGCTGCGAATCTTTGAAGCTTCAATGCTGGAATTGCTGTAAAAGTCCTTTTTTAGATATTTACATGTTCCATGTTAATATATGAAAACATCATATATAATAAAATTAATGTTATCCATATTTTATTTTTTGCTTTTCTTGTTTTGGGCACAAAGATCAATTTACACAGTAATTCAAAGAGGAGAAATAGCTTCAATTCTTCAGGTGTTCTTGTCTAACAACATTTGGAAATTTATCATATACATTATCTTAGTTCTCTTGAGCTGCAATAACAGAATACTATAGAATGGGAGGTTCATAAACAACAGAACTTTATTTCTCAGTTTTGGAGACAGAGAAGTCCAAGATCAAGGTGCTGGCACATTCCTGTGTCATAGGTAGCCATCTTTTTGCTATAAGCTTGCAGGGTGGAAGGAGTGAGGAAGCTCTCTGGGGCGTCTTTTATAGGCACTTAATCCCTTTCATGAGGTCAAGAATCCCATATATGACTTAATCACCCCCCGAAGGCCCTACCCCCTTATACCATCACCTTTAGCGTTAGCATTTCAGCATATGAATTTGGGGATACAAAAATATTCAGTGCATAACATATGCCTAATGATAGTATGGGGGAAATGCTTAAAATGTGATTTAGTACATTTCATTGTTACAAAATATTGTTGCCTTTTTTTTTTTGATGGAGTTTTTCTCTTGTCGCCCAGGCTGAGGTGCAATGGCGTGATCTCGACTCACTGCAACCTCCGCCTCCCAGGTTCAAGTGATTCTCCTGTCTCAGCCTCCCAAGTAGCTGGGATTACAGGTGCCTGCTACCACACCCAGCTAATTTTTTTGTATTTTTAGTGGAGATGGGATTTCACCATGTTGGCCAGGCTGGTCTTGAACTCCTGACCTCAGGTGATCCACCTGCCTCAGCCTCCCAAAGTGCTGGGATTACAGGCGTGAGCCACCACGCCCTGCCTATTGTTGCTTTTTAAAAATAGAATCAGAATGATAACAATACATTTTGTAATCTAGAGATAACTGCAAACTCTTAGCAGCCAGTAGAGTTTGAAACAAGACTCATTTAGGAAGCTATTTTTAGATGCTTTATTACTATATCTAAATTTATATTTAACAACTGCCCTGTCAAATCTCTATACATGTTTCATTTTACATACTTAACAAAGTATCATGAACTTGAAAAATTCAAAAATAACAATTTTAGAAGAGTTTTATAACAAGACAACTTACCCTGGAAACACTTTTGTAGTGGCTAAAGGGCAATCAGTGCATTTATTCATAAGTCTAGCATATTTTTGTAAAACCATCCTTCCAAGTAAGTATGCTTTTTTTGTTTTTGTTTTTTTTGAGACAGTGTCTTGCTCTGTTACCCAGGCTGGAGTACAGTGGCATGATCTCAGCTCAATGCAGCCTCTGCCTCCTGGGCTCAAATGATTATCCTGCCTACCCTCCCATGTAGCCAAGACCACAGGTGTGTGGCACCATGATTGTGCCACTACACTCCAGCCTGGGCAACAGAGAGAGACCCTGTCCTCCACAAAAAAATTATTGGTAGCCACAACTGAGACAAGACACTTTGTGTCCTCAATTTTATTTTAAGAGCATGAAAGGGTCCTGAAAACAAAGTGTTTGGCTTAGGACAAAGTGTTTGACTTAGGACATATTCTGCCTGGCTATTTTTTGTAGAGATATGGTCTCACTTTTTTGTCCAAGCTGGTCTTGAACTGCTGGACTCAAGCAAGCCTTTCACCTTGGCCTCCCAAAATGCTGGGATTACAGGCATGAGCCACTGTGCTGGGCAAGTTAATATACTTTTTAAACAAAAGTTTTAGTCACACTTCTGAATAATCTATTACGTTACTGCAAACTGTATGTCATTCTGGCAGTTTATTTTAGATAATTTTAATAAAATATTTTAAGTAACCATTTATTTAAATCTACTCCTAAGGAACAGATCAATAGAAATAAATAGTTCCTAAGTTCAGTTCTGAAATATTCTTTTAAAATGCTCTGAGTCTTTTATTTCTATGGCCTGGAATGATTTAGGATCTGAAGAGTGAGTACATGGAATTCTGGAATTCTGAATATGGTGCTAGATCTTAGGTATTTCTAGCCCTGTTAGAGTAGCTACTGGAGCTGTCCATGGTGTTCTGTTATAAGGTTCAGAATATGTCCTAAGCCAAACACTTTGCTTTCAGAATCTTTTCACATTCTTAAAATAATTGAGGACCCAAAGAGAGGGATCTTGTTTCAGTTGTATCTACCAATAATTTTGTGGAGTACAGGGTCTTGCTCTGTTGCACAAGTCTTCCACTGGCCCTTTTTTATTCCTATCTCTTTGTTTCTGGTGTGTCCCTCTATCGTTAGCTTTGCTAACCTGAGATGCATCATACAGCTTCCTTCAGCCAATACCTACATTCTTTGCCCTATGAATGTCTAACTTCCAAATACTCTTTCCTCTGGAGAGCTTCTAAGCAAAGGCCAGCACTGTTGTCAGAGCATTGCTATTCACATAGAGGCTGTGCATGTGGCTACACTAGAATTATAGTATATAACAAGGGCAAGGAGACCAACTGTGTACTGCACAAGCCCTGTCCAATGGAACCTTCTGCATGATGGAAATCTTTTATACTTGAGCTGTCAAGGAGAGCAGCCATGAGTCACAAGTGGCTATTGTGTACTTGAAATGTGGCTACTGTAGCTGAGGAACTGCATTTTAAATTTTATTTAGTTTTAATTCACTTAAATAGCTCTATGTGGGTGTCATATTGGACAACAAAGTCATAGACTCTACTTGAAATAGCTCCTTTAATCTGAGAATCAAGTGAAGTCACGTTAATGATGTCACTATGTAGACACTGGTACTGCTCTTCAGCACAGGCATCTTTTCCATTTTCTGGGCACACAGAGCACACTTCCCAGCTCTCTTGCCTGGAGGCAGGGTCACGTGACTATGATCATGTGATGCAGCTCCCTTCCAGGCAAATATTTAACTGCAGTACATGACACTCCTTTTTCATTCTGCCATGGTAATGAGAATGTTCCAGACCATGGAGCCTCTGTGATTCTCGGTCCAGAATGAGTGTGGAAAAGAGCCGCTCACTCCATTATAACCCACACTGGACATGAATGTGAGTAAGAAATAAACGTCTGTGTGGCAAACCACAGGAAATTCAGGGTTCCTCTATTACTGCAGCATAACCTAGACCTTCCTGGCTAATAAGATTCCACATCAGAATCACCTGAGCAGATTGTTAAATCCACATAGCTAGAGTCCATCCCAGGTTGGGAGCTGGGCACCAGTATTTTTGGTTCAAAACAAAATAAAACAAAAGATCTCTCCAGGTGCTTTGAATGCATGCTATAACTGGCTAAGAAGCAGTGCTGAAATACACTGTCACTGTTACTACAGATAGTATAGAAATGAGTCCAAGAGAGATAATGCTAAATTTTGTAAAACCACTTGCCTGCTACATGAGGGAGATGAAGTGTGACCTGTGCTCTTTCCCCATGCCGTGGTTCCCTTCCTCTTGTTCTAAGTGCCAGGGATGGTGAGAGAGAGCAGACTGATATGTCCTGGCCTCCAAATTGAATTTGTTAATGCTTTTATCCTTATTATAATACTTTCACACACAGTGATTAGTTCCACAAAAGCCTGTTTATTCCAAAACCTAGTATTAAGAGTGGCATATACTGTAGAATAGGAATCTAACTTCTACTGAAAAATATTGTTTCAATCAGTACATGTATTCCAAGTTTGAATAATATGTGTAAAAACAAGTTTTAAAAGTTAAATCAATTTTTATTGGATAATAGGCTGTAGAGAACAGGACTGGCATTGCATATTGCTTGATTAGCATAGCAGGTAATTAGTAACAACTGCTCTACTGACCATATAATGTCTGCCTTGAAATGTCTTTTTTTTTTTTTTTTTTTTTTTTTTGAGTCTGTGTCTCGTTCTTTCGCCCGGGCTGGAGTGCAGTGGCCGGATCTCAGTTCACTGCAAGCTCCGCCTCCCGGGTTTACGCCATTCTCCTGCCTCAGCCTCCCGAAATGTCTTTATTCATCTTTTAAAGTGATGAGCCTTGGATGTTGGTTATTTCATTTATCCAGCAAATGTTGATAGAGTATCTGTCATATACCAGTCACTGTGATACGCACTGGGTACAGAGTAGTGAACCAAATAAACAAAATACCTGTCCTTGTGGAGCTTCTAGTTTAATAGAAGATGTAAACAATAAGCAAATACATCATTAAATATATAATTACCAATTGTGTTGATTTCCTCAAAATTAATACATAAATTTAATGTAATTCAATTTATAATTCCAATTTTTCGAGATAATTCTGTAATGTGCTGATAATGTATATATGGAAGAGTAAAAGACCAAGATTAGCCAAGAAAAGGAGATGAATGAGTACGGTGGTGGGTGGGTAGTTTATCATAGGCATCAGTTTGAGTCTTTTGACGGAGGAGTGGGTAGTGCCTATAAAATACGAAAGGGAACAAGCGAGGCTGGGCAGGGAGAGCTTCAATCCTGATCACACCTCACACGTGTGAAAGGACAGGGAGGAAGGGTCCCCAAGGGCCATGCACCTCTGATGAAGTCCTGGCCAACCCAGTCAAGAGCCCTGGAGCAAAAACTTTGCCTTTGGAGGAGTCCTGCCCTGGGCAGAAATGGCCAGGCCCCAGTGCTTCTGCCATGCCAGTCATTTGCTGGGGGCTGCCCAGCTCCAACTTTGCAGGGCTGTCAGCTCACTGGGCTCCATGCAGCTGAAAGGCCAGTTTTTCTGATCAGTGCTGAGGCCCTAGGCTGTACGGTAGCACATAGAATAAAGCTACTGTCTTCAAAACAGCCTGGTATTGGAATAAGAAAAGAAAAAAGATCATGAGATGGAATAAGGAGCCAAAAATAAAAAAATAAATAAATAAAAAATAAATGACTTTAGCATCAGTAAATGAGAATTACTTTTTTAAAAAAAAAAAAGTTTAATTCAATGGAGGAAAAGGTTTATTTGATAAATGGTGCTGGCATAAATGCCTGTCTTTTTGGAAGGAAATAAAAGTGGATATCTCCATCTTAACTATAGACAAAAATTTATGCCAGATGCACCAAACACTTAACTATAATAAATAAAATATAAAAACCTTACAAGAAACTATGAAATTCTGTCTATGTAATCCAGCAGTAATGACCATCAATTACTCAAGGCTGGAAACCCAGAACCTATTTTTAAAAAGGACTGTAGAATATTCAAAATTTTACTAGAGAAAAGATACCGTAAACAAAGGCATGAGACCAGTGACAAATCGGGAAAATCATTTAACTGATTAAATGATTAAAAATCATTCAAGCATTTAGAGAACTGGCTTACAATATTGTACAGCCATAACAAAGAGGTTGATTTCTATGAGCCAGGAATGAAAATCAGTTATGTGTTTTACGGCCAAATAGGACATCTACTGTTTATATTTTCCATGTGGGTTCAGTGAAGAAATGCATACATAGGGATATATTGGATGGACTGAAATCTTAAATGATCTGTGAGGAAAGCCATGTTGACTTTCTTCACTTCTCAATTCTGTTGAACACCAGAAAGTTGGGGAAAAATATGACTGTCCTGCAGTGAAATGCTCTCCCTCCACAGGCACACCTGGCATTGTAACTCTTTTATGTGTAATGGGATTTCTGCATTATACTGTATCCCAGGAGAATGAATGCTTGTGGATGCCTGCTAGAAATTTCAAAGCCCTGTGGGAAAGTCGTATCTCACCCTGGAAGGTGAGGTCATTTTCCATTTCAGGGATACATGAAAGAAGTTAGTCCTCAAGAAATTAAGTCTACAAAGGCAGGCCTCAAGTAGGTCAGGAAAGGCTCTCTTTCTTTTTTTTTTTCTTTTATTTTCTTTGCTTTTCTTTCTTTCTTTTTTCTTTTCTTTTCTATTTCCTTCCTTCCTTCCTTCTTTCCCTCTTTATTCTTTTGTTGAGGTTTTCTTCCCTCGATTATAGATACCAATGAGTGTAGATGTCTTTGAAGTGACCCTTGTTTGGTAGATAATAAGGTGGTCTCAGATCATAGACCTGAAAGGGTCTTAAATACTAAACCACCAACAGAAGATGCACAAGCTATATTTACCAGGCTTTACTAAGACAGATATGTAAGTGTCACAGGTCTCTGTCCCTTCTTTCCATTTGTTTTCCAAACCTTTGGTAAACATCTGCCTTGTCCCTGCCGGGTAAAGCCACTGTGAACCATATCATGAGAATGCCTGGATGTGGTGATGAGCATCTGCCCTGGTGGCCAAACGTGGATAATCTATTATTGAAAAGAAGTGACAATTTCCTCATAATACTTTGCAGTAACAACCTAGAGCCTAATGCTTTATCCCTCTGAAAAAAATCCAAATAATTGCTTATATATCTGTGATCCATTAATTTATCCAGTCCTTTGGTAAAGCTATTTGTAGTTTCCATTTCTACTGTCTCTGTGTCCTAGGATAACACATCCATAATTGTACTATTTCTATTTAAAGCAGAACTACATTTATTTGTCCTTAGTTTCCTTCTTCAAGCTTCAAGGGATACTCCCCTACCCTAGGATGACAACATTTAGTGGATCAATATTTGGTGAGTTCTTTTTCTATATAAAGCAAGTGTGTGTACACATATATACATAAGTATATATGCACATATATATCTGTAACATAATATTTTCATATTGAATTGTGCATTGTTGTGGTTGTAGTTTAAGCTTTTTAAATATAGTATTCCTCACTTCATTCTCAACCCCCTTATCTTTAACCTTTTATATTGTCCTACTCTTTAACCTGATATAGTCAGCTACACTGAATTCTAAGACCATCAAAATGTATTTGAAATAAATTTGTTTGAAAATATTCCTGTAATAAATAAGCTTAGTTATCAGAAATACTCAACATCAACAGGTAACAATAATTTTCATTAGATTTTTTCTTTCCTTAAAATGTGAAAGAGAAATAAATCTTATCCATATCTGTTATGATTGCAACAACAGTAGAAATGATAGTTTAAATTCCATATTTATAGGGATACATGAATATTCTTATATTAGTCACATGATTTATGAATAGTATATTCTGTTGGGGTTAAAAGAATGTGTAGCCTAAAGGCACATTTACATTTTAATTCTAATTTCTTTCAAGGAGTTTTCATTTACATTACAAATTTGTCATCTCTGGAGACAAGGCAGCTCTTGTCTGGGAACCGTCTGGTTTTAATTTGGTGTGTTATAAACTGTAAGGCAAGGTGGGAGTGGAAAGAAAACTGGATCAGGAGTTGTTAAAACCTGTGGTGAGTAGCATTATGCCGTGGCCGGGCTCTGCAGCCCCAAATCCACTGTGATCTGGGCTTTGCCATTCGACAAACAATTCACTGTACTTGGGCAAATCACATCCCCTCTCTAAACCTTAAGTAACCTTATTTGTGAATTGAGGGCTGTGGGGAGGGTTCAGGGAGAGTAGCCAGCGAAGCATTGAATGGCGAGTGTGCACAGCGGGTTCTCTTCTCAGTGACGCTTGTCCTGGCTCTATTGCGAGCTCTGAGATGCCACGTTAGTCACAACCTGTAAAGGCGTCCATTTCTTTATTTGCTGAAAGGTTAGTTTAAGAAAATTCTAAGTTCCCTTTTAATAATGCATTTTATACTCATATCTGAAAGGCACTTGTTTTCACCATAGCCATCTCCTCTTGTTTCAGTTTATTCTCCACTAAGTCCTCTGTGACCACCACGCACCCACATCTTCATATGCCAAGACAAGTCCTCCTTCTCCGTGTCCCACAGTGCCTTGTCTCCTGAGATGACAAACCTCTTAGCACCAGAGATAGTATCTTTCTCATCTTTGCCTCCTCGGGGATACTGTACACAGTGCATAGTGCAGAGTAAGTGCTAAACAAGCATCATTTGACTGAATGAATGCCTAGGCAAAGGGAGATAGGTGAATGGATAAGGTACTAGTTTACTAAGGCTGCCTTAACAGCCTTAACAGGTACATACAATGCATGGCTTAAAACAACAGAGGCTAAACATCTGAAATGAAGCCATTGGCAGAATCGTGCACCCTTTGAAAGCTGGAGTGAAGAATCTTTCCTGTCTCTTCCTGGCTTCTGGTGGTGGCTGGTAATCCTTGGTATTCCATGGTGCGCAGCTGCAATGCTGCTATCTCTGTGTCCCTTGTCACTTGGCTTTCTGTGTGTGTGTGTGTGTGTGTGTGTGTGTGTGTGTGTCTTCCCTTCTTATGAGGACACCAGTCGTATTGGATTCAGGGTCGATCCTATTACAGACGACCTCACCTTAACTAATTTCATCTGTAACTGCCCGATCCAAAGTCACATCCACAGGCACTGGGCATCCCCAAAAGGGAAGGACAAGATTCTCTCCTCGATCAGATTCTCGCCAGACTCCCCTGAACTGTCTTCTCAAGTAGGCCTTGGCTTTTGGATTTCTGTGATCGTCTCTGAATTTGTCCAGTTTTAGCAAGAATCCTGCTTAGTCAGTTTAGCTGGAGACGCCCGTTGATCACTCTCAATATCTGATCAGAGGCCTCATCCCCCGCCGTCCTCCGGGTTGATCATGTTGGTCTCCTTCAGCAAGAATGTTGGTAGGTCCGTTTAACAAAGAATTGCCCTATCTCTTGGTCATTTTTTATCCACTGACTCCCAAACTGTTCCTTGGGTGTAAATTGCCACTTTACCTTATTATATTCAGAGTTAAGTCCAATTTTTCTTCCCTATCCTGAAACCCCATTGTAGTAAATGGGGTTGAATAAAGCTTGCCTAACTTGAATAAAGTTGAATAAAGCCTGCCTTGAATAAAGCCTGCCTAACTCAGATGGTTGCAGAGCAAAAAGCTTAATCATCTTCAACAAAATCTTTCTGCAGCCCAGATAGAATTTAATGTTCCAGTATATTTAAAGTCTTTAAAAAGTAAAGATTAAAAACTAAGTGAGAGAAACTAAAGTGGAATGAGGTAGAAGCCAGAAACTTCAGAGATGTTTACTCTGAATCTCTTAGCGTAGAATTAGGGAAAAGAAAGTAAAGAATCCGCTGTAGGCTGTCCCAGCAATATCGGTCTCTAATAAAGTCTCCTGTGGAATGATCCTCCAGCTGAAGGTGGAGGACTCACTGCGCACTTTCTTCTCCACCTACAACTTGAGCCTTCAGTTACAGGATTCAGTTCTAGCATGTCTTTGAAAGTTCACCCCTTGGCCGGGTGTGGGTGCTTATGCCTATAATCCTAGCACTTTGGGAGGCTGAGGCAGGAGGATACTTTGAGCCCAGGAGTTCGAGACCAGCCTGGGCAACATAGGGAGACCCTGTCTCTTTAAAATAAAATAAAATAAAATAAAGTAAGATAAGATAAGATAAAATAAAATAAAATAAAATAAAATAAGGTTCACCCCTTCATCAGATGTCACTGAAGTTACAGGCGATGGAAATAAAGTAGAATGGGCTGAATGCAGTGCCTCACAACTGTAATCCCAGCATTTTGGGAGGCCAAGGTGGGCAGATCACCTGAGGTCAGGAGTTCAAGAGCAGCCTGGCCAATATGGTGAAACTCCATCTCTATTAAAAATGCAAAAAAATTATCTGGGCATGATGGTGGGCACCTGTAATCCCAGCTACTTGGGTGGCTGAGGCAGGAGAATTGCTTGAACCCAGCAGGCTGAGGTTGCAGTGAGCCGAGATCATGCCATTGCACTCCAGGCTGGGTGACAAGAGTGAAACTCTGTTTCAAAAAATAAAATAATAAAATAAAATAAAATAAATTAAAAAGTAGAATGGCTGGCCTCTAACCTGCTTCCTATTTAACTAATATGATATGCATTATTATGAAATATCCATTTGCCCTTGTTTTTAACTTGCTACATTATTTTATACTCAATAGGAACTGTGCTGGTAATTTTCTTTCTCCTTTAAAGTCCTGTCCTTAAATTACAGATGCACAAATGTAATTTTATTCTTTATTCAGTTTTCCCTTGATCTTTATATGCATTCAGAATCTAGGTCAAAATGCAATAGGAGAGCATATGATGCATAAGAGAGGAGCAAAGGCAGACGCAGCTGGGGATGGAGGTGAAACTGGCAGGCACCTTCTTCCATGCTACCTCCATCTGCCTTTTATAACAGTAAGGTAAAGGAGCTCTAGACATGGAACTGTATGTTATTTCTTCCCCATTAGTGTTTTTGGAGGTGTCAAAAAGGCAGATGTATAATTCACAGTTAGCAAAGTGATCATCTGCTGCATGGATCAGTACAGAAGTTTCTCCAACTTGGCCCTGGCCACAGATTTGAGAGTGCAAATGTGCTTCTCCCTTAACTTCTCATGCCGCCTGAGGCAAGGCCCTTCTAAGAGTCTTTGTCCTACTCCAGTCTCACACTGAAACTCATTCTGGTATTAAGAAGTCTATTATTTAAAAAAAAAAATTAGTTAAATGTAAAATATGCTCAGAAAGATACAAACCTTATTATTTTGGCTAACTAAAATAAACAAGCAAACTATATATATATATATAGTTTGCTTGAAGTTCCAGGATACATGTGCAGAGTGTGCAGGGTTGTTACATAGGTTCACATATGCCATGGTGGTTTGCTGCACCTATCAACCCGTCATCTAGATTTGAAGCCCTGCATGCACTAGGTATTTGTCCTAATGCTCTCCCTCCCCTCGCTCCGCATCCCCGATAGGCCCTGGTGGGTGTTGTTCCCCTCCCTGTGTCCATGTGTTCTCATTCTTCAACTCCTGCTGTGAGTGAGAACATGTGGTATTTGGTTTTCTGTTTCTGTGTTAGTTTGCTGAGAATGATGGCTTCCATCTTCATCCATGTCCCTGCAAAAGACGTGATCTCCTTCTTTTTTATGGCTGCATAGTATTCCATGGTGTATATGTACCACATTTTCTTTATCCAGTCTGTCATTGATGGGCATTTGGGTTGGTTCCATGTTTTTGCTATTGTAAATAGTGCTGCAATAAACATACATGTGCATGTATATTTATAGTAGAATGTTTTATATTCCTTTGGTTACTTACCCAGTAATAGGATTGCTGGGTCAAATGGTATCTCTGGGTTCTAGATCCTTGAGGAATCACCACACTGTCTTCCACAATGGTTGAACAAATTTATATTCCCCCAACAGTGTAAAAGCATTTCTATTTCTCCATAGCCTCACCAGCATCTATTGTTTCTTGACTTTTTAATAGTTGTCATTCTGACTGTCATTCTGACTGACAATTTAATAATTGTCATTCTGACTCATTTAATAATGAGTCATTCTCAGAATGACTCAATATGTCAAATGCAAAAAATGGTTTTGATTTGCATTTATCTAATTATCATTTATGTATAGGGTTTTTTTATAAGTTTGTTGGCCACATGAATGTCTTCTTTTGAGAAATGTCTGTTCATAAAGGATTCCCTATTTAACAAATGGTGCTGAGAAAACTGGCTAGCCATATGCAAAAAACTGAAACTGGACCCCTTCCTTATACCTCTTGCAAAAGATTAACTGAAGATGGATTAAAGACTTAAATGTAAAACCCAAAACCATAAAAACCCTAGAAGAAACCCTAGCCAATACCATTCAGGACATAGGCATAGGTAAAGACTTCATGACAAAAACACCAAAAGCAACTTCAACAAAAGCCAAAATTGACAAATGGGATCTAATTAAACTAAAGAGTTTCTGCACAGCAAAAGAAACTAACATCAGAGTGAACAGGCAACCTACAGAATGGGAAAAATTTTTTTGCAATCTACCCATTTGACAAAGGTCTAATATCCAGAATCTACAAGGAACCTAGGCAAATTTACAATAAAAAACAAATAATCCATCAAAAAGTGGGCATAACAACATTTGCAATCCATCCTTATTACATTTATGTTTTGTAGCTTTTTACTCTCTACTATACTAGAACATAAACTACACGAAGATAGAAATGGTATCTGTCTAAATCACTATGCACCTCGTGTATGAAACAAAACCTGTCATATAATAAATGTTGAATATTTGCCTGCTGAATGAATGAATAAATGGTGTTTTATCTCCAGTAGTAACTAACCCAGTGCCTTATGCATGGTTGGTGCTCAATACATAGCTGTTGATTTGATTGTGTATTTCATTCCCATCATGCTATGCACAAATGTTTGCCTTAGCACTGTATGAAAATGTATAGTTGCTGGTTGGTGCTCAATACATAGTTGTTGACTTGATTGTGTATTTAAAAAGAATACACAAGAGTGAGAAGTTTATACTGCCAAAATAAGACTTACTGGTGCCTCAAGGAATATGTATTGTATTTTACTTAAGATACCCTCGATTGTGGGATGAACAATGATCTTATGAAAATTTAAGAAAGAAAAACTGACACAAAACAGAAAATCAAACACTGCATGTTCTCACTCATAAGTAGGAATTGAACAATGAGAACACATGGAAACAGGGAGGGAAACCACACACAGCAGAGCCTAGTGGGGGCTTGGGGGCAAGGGGAGGCAGAGCATTAGGGCAAATACCTAATGCATGCAGGGCTTAAAACCTAGATAATGGGTTGACAACAAACCACCATGGCACATGTATACCCATGTAACAAACCTGCATTTTCTGCACATATATCCCGGAACTTAAAGTAAAATGAAATAAAATGTTTTTATGAAGGAAATTTATATTATAATTTAAAATACAAAGTTTTATTGATCAATTGTTTTTCTGTCTTTCCTATCTCTGAACACATTCCCTCAATGTCCCAGAGTATTTATGGATAAATCTTTGAAGACCATATTCCTAGAAATATTTCAGTGCAAGCTGAAGCTCAGAAATCTGGACGTTTGCTCTAAAAACAAATCTACTTCCTACCATTGCTGTTTTCTTTTAGCCACTGATTACTCTGTGAAGATGTGTAATTCTGGATGCTTTGCAGACATACTTCTAATGGTTTTACAGTGTGAGTATGGGAATCAAATAAGAAGCTGATAACTTACGACTTACTGTTTTTATTCTTCTACATGACATCTTAGATACCAGAACATATCTAGATTATATAATACCTTTATAATTAAGGCAAATGTGAGTCATGTCTTACTTACAGAAGGTCTTTTTGTGTCACTTTATCCGAGAGGATGCACAGTGACTTATGGTCTTTAAATGACTATCTCCTAAACCCTCCTTATGAGGATTCTCTGCAATTGTTTCATTGTGGTAAAATACACATAACATAAATTTTGCCATTTTGACCATTTTTAAGTTCAATGGCATTAAATGCACTCCCTTTCTCTGCAACCATCACCTCCATCCATCTCCACAACTTCTTCATCATCCCAAATTGAAACATAATACCCATTAAACACTAACTTCCCATTCCCTGCTACCCACAGTTCTTGGCAAGTACTGTTCTGAGTTTGGCTTCTCTAGATACCTCACGTAAGTGGAATCAAATAGTATTTGTCCTTTTGTGACTGGCTTATCTTATTCAGCGTAGTGTCTTCAAGGTTCATCCATGTTGTAGCGTGTGTTAGAATTCCCTTCCTTTTCAAAGCTGGTTAATATTCCATTGTATGTATACACATTTTGTTTATCCATTCATCCATCAGTGGACACTTGGATTGCTTCCACTTGTCACTGTTTGTGAAAAATGCTCTTATGAAGATGAGTGTACAAGTATCTGTTCAAGACCCTGCTTTCAATTCTTTTGATGAAAATTCTAATTTTTATTTGTTGAGGAACTATTGTACTGTTTTCCATAATGGCCACACCATTTTACCTTCCCACCACCAGTACATAAGGGTTCTAGCTTCTGTGCATCCTCGCCAATACTTGCTATTTTCTGTTTTTGGAAAAGGATAGTTATCTTAATGTGTGTGAAATGATATCTTATTTATGGTTTGACTTTGTATTTTCCTAATGGTTAGTGATGTTGCATATCTTTTCATGTGCTTATTGGCCATTTGTATATCTTCTTTGAAGAAACGTATATTTAAGTCCTTTGCCCGTTTTTAAATCAGATTTTGTGGTTGTTTTGAGTTGTAGGAGATCTTCACAGACTGTAGATGTTAACCCATTAAGAGATACATGATTTGCACATATTTTCTCTTTCTGTCAGTTGCCTTGTCATTTTATCGATAGTGACTTTTGAGGCACCAAAATTTTAATTTTGTTATAGTCCAATTTATCTATTCTTTTGTTGTAATTGCCTGTGCTTTTGGTATCATATTCAAGAAACTGTTGCCAAATGCAACGTCATAAAGCTTTCCTCCTATGTTTTCCTCTCAGAGTTTTATAGTTTTAGCTCTTATATTTATGCCTTTAATCCATTTTGAGTTAATTTTTGTGCATGGTGTAAAGTAAGGGTCTGACTCATTCTTTTACAAATTGATATCTGATTTTCTCAAAACTATTAACAAATGGTTAGCAAATAGAAAGACTTTTTCCCAATTGAATGGTCTTAGCATCCTTCATTTAACTGTATATATGAAAGTTAATTTCTGGGCTCTTTATTCTATTCCACTTGTCTGTATGTGTGTCTTTATGCCACCACCACACTGTTACGATTACTGTAGCTTTATAGTAAGTTTTGAAATCAGGAAGTGTCAGACCTCCAACTTTGTTCTTCCTTTTCAATATGGTTTTGCCTATTCAGGGTCCCTGTGATTCCTTGTAAATTTTAGGATGGATTTTTTTGGTTTCTGTAAAACAGTTTATTAGACTTTTGACAGGAATTGCATTGAATCTGTAGATCACTTTGAGTAGTGTGGACATTTTGACAATATTATGTATTCCAATCCATGAACTCTGAATGTCTTTCTATTTATTTTTGTCTTCAATTTATTTCAGCAATATTTTGTAGTTTTCAGTATTCAAGTCTTCTGCCTCGTAAGTTATTTTATTCCTAAATATTTTACTCTTTTTGATATTATCATAAGTGGAATTGTTTTGTTGGTTTCCTTTTAGATCATTCAGTGTTACTGTGTAGAAATGCAGCTTATTTACCTGCAAGTTTTAAAGAAATTGTCTTAAGCAGATTAGTTTACCTCCCCACCTCCTACCACATGTCTCCACTCCTGCTGGGTTGTAAAGACAGCATACAGTTGAAGAGGTAGCTCTTAATATGAAAGTGATTTCTAATGTAATTATGTCATATTTTACAGATTATTTTCTTTATCAACCCCCACTTCTTGTTATGCTTTTTTATCCTATTGGAAGAAATAGGTGCAAAGACCCCATACAAATACACATTTGAGCTTTTCTTTTTTTCTTTATTTCTTCCTTTCTGGGTTTTTTTTTGTTTGTTTGTTTGTTTGTTTTTTTTGTGGCGGGGAGGGAGGTTGGGATGGATGGAGAGACAGGGTCTGGCTTTGTCTGCCAGACTGGAATGCAGTGTTGAGATCACAGCTCACTGCAGCCCTCTGATCCTTTCTAATTCCATCCTTGGGCTACACACAAATGACTATTTAGTGGTATTTCTTATATGAAATTTAAGCTCCAGTAAATCATTTCCACTCCCTGTGTCTGATTCTTCATCTATCAAAAGCATTCTGCTTACTCTTTTAGTGGAGGGTGGGGGGAAGGCAAGATGGGGAGGTGCAGTTTCTACTTAACTGGAAACTTTAACAAGGGATGACATTTTTCACTTACACCTGTCATTGGAAATTATAAACTGTTCTTCCAGCCCAAGACTAGGCAAGTCCTCGAAGGAAGTGATTGTAGTACTGCCTCTGGTATCAAGCTAAAAGACATTATCTTGGAATGCTAACCTGAATATGTGAAGTGATTTTCATTTTCAAGAGTCCAGAGAGGCTCTCAAATACATTCTTCTTTTTTCACTTTAATGTGATTTTCTTTTAATCTTGACATATGTACTACAAATAAAATCTTGCATAATTTGATATTTTTATTTGGACTATAACCTCTAGGTGACAGTCAGTATTAGTAAAATAATGATTCAATGCAGGAATATCGCTCAGCTAATCTTGTGACATTTTGAGCATGAGTTGTCATTTTTCTGGCTTGATTTGTTATTGAACAAATTAGATTTCCTAAGAACATGGTGGCCAGTACTTTTTCTGATGTAATGAAACACTCAGTTGACTTGTTTTAGACTGCCTTGCAAATCTGCACTATATTACTTTCATTTTCCTCAAATCTCACAAATCATTTGGTCTGAGAGCTTGAATGAGAATTCTCCAAAGTAAACTTGAAAGCTTCAAGGTCCCACAGCAATATTCTCTGAAAGACTACTTGGCCACAGCTGCAGAGGGCTGAGGTTTTGGGTGGACGTCACAGTCTCTAAGACCTCATGTGTCCTGTGGCCTTGGTGAAGGCTTTTATGTGGTTCTCAAGAAGCCCCCATGTTTTAAGAAGTCTACCTTTTATTTCAAGATTCAGCACTACCACTGAGGAAGGAGCATGACGAGCAAAATTTATCTGGATAATTCAGTAAATGATGCATTTGATTTGGAAGCATGGCTTGTCAGAATCAGAATGCAGGAAACAAGGGAATGACAAGGCAGCATTGTGTGCAGGTAAATAGCAATGTACTCCTTGAGCCCTGCACCACACAGTGGGTGAAATCAGCCAGACACATGAGTAGATTACCACACCCTTTACAGCTTCAGAGTTTGGTCCTGCCCCCAAGGCTCTGATCCTTGCACACACCAGGAGGGAGAACCTTTGCTAGATACAGTGGGGCAGTGAATTATACTCCATTTTGGCTATCAACAGGGAAAGGGCCTGGCCTTGGATGAGTGGCCCCTCTCTTTGATTCTCACTGGTGGTTGCTTGTGGGTTTTCATTTGTTTGTTTGTTTTTTTTACCTTCTTCCTCTGATGCCTCATCTGAGGGAGGAGAAGAGGCACAAGAATGTGGAATATGTGACCCATGTACGTGAAGGTATTCCTGGTTCATTCAGAAGTACGATTTTGAGAAGCCCACCTAGAGGTAAAGATAACCACAGTTATTTAACAAGGCAAGCTATTATGTTTCAAAATAATTTCTATACAGAAAGTATCAAAGTAGAGCCTGCCAAATTATTCCTTAAAACCCATACATATTATAAATACTATATAAAATGAAGTGGAGATCACTTTATAGCAAGAACAATTACTACAATCAGATCTATTAAGATTAGTCTTCAGTGACTCATATTGGGATTGATTTAGTCAATTAGTACTCAGCCATGTTTACCTGCTCAAAAGGAGGATCCTTGCATAAAGCTATTTTCTTTTTGGCTATCAGAATTCAAGAATTAAACTGTAATAGTGAGTAATGAGGGAACTTTTAAAGCAACACAGACAAATAAAAAATTTGCTTGAAGTAGTGACGAGCAAAAAAATTATTCCTAATTGCAGAAATGTATAAAGCATGTGTGTACAAGGTAACGATGGAAAAAAATCTAGTCAAACTTGGAAAAGGGTAAAAGATAGGTGAATTTGGAAGAATTCGTATTTTTGAGTTTTACCTATACTGGCCTCACTAGTGCTATAGCAGCTTTTTCCAGAGGCAAAAATTACATTTAGCCATTGAGTGAAAAAGGCAGTGAGATTGTTTGAGTGTGTCTTCCAAAGAGCATGTGTTGGAAACTTAATCTCCATTTCAACACTACTGAGAAGTAGGACATTTAAGAGATGATTAGGTTCTGTGGGCTCTGCTCTCATGAATAGATCAATGCCATTTTCTGGGGACTGGGTTAGTTATTGCAGGAGTGAATTCCTGGTAAAAGCATGTGTTCAGCTCCCTTTCCTCTTGCTCTCTCTCGCATTCTCTCTTACCCTTCCGTCCTCTACCGTGGGATGACACAGCCAGAAGGCCCTTGCCAGATGCAGCCCCTCAACTTTGGACTTCCAGCCTCTAGAACTGTAAGAAATAAATCTCTGCTATTTGCAAATTACTTGATCTCAGATATTCTGTTATCTGAGATAACAGATGCTGGCGGTATTGTCCAGCATCTCCTTAATACACAACCCATGGATTTCCTCACACTGCTGAGTCTCTGGGGCAGAATCCTCAATGAGCCGTTTGGACTAAAAAGCCCTGGAGTATAGCCTAGCTTGCTTTCCAATAATGTAGATCACTTCTCGTGGAAATTTTGGTGGATACTAAATCCCCAGAAGTCCTTGAGAAGAATGATGTTTGATATCCAAGGTGCATTTAAACAAAAGACCCAAGCCTAATGTGGAAGGTGTTCTTTCCCTCATTGGAGCCCAGGGACACCCTGCAGACATAATGTAATTACACAGACGTGCATGCTTTACCACATTGCAGACCCACCTCTGATATTGGTAAAGCAATAATGCTGATATCAGGAAGAGCAGAAGGGCTTTCTTAGCTGATACAGCAATTTAAGGTTTGAACTCCATACCCAACACTGCCGTAAGTACTAGAAATACAAGGATGAGTACAATAGTTTTGTGTTCCAGGAGGTCATATCTCCTGAGGGGGGTAAACATAGAATACAATATAGGTAAACATAGAATACAATATGGATAAAGAGTAGAAGAATAATGATTGAAGTGAATAAGAATAAAGTGCAGCAGTGATCATGGATGGGTACACAGGGGATCAGGAAAAACATTATAAAGGAAGACATGCTTGATGTAGATCTTGAAAGATGAGTAGAGATTTTTCCAAACACCTGAAAAAAGAAGAGCCACAAGGAAACACAGCATGTTTGGAAAAGTCTGAGGAATTCTGTCTTGTTGGAGCATAAGCTTAATAGTCCAAGAAGGGAGAAGGGGAGGCCCTCTGGGGACAAGGAGAAGCAACCAGAATTGGAAAGCCTGGCAGACTGCACCAAGGCATTTTTACTTTATCTTACATGTGATGGAGAGCGATTCAAGCCTTTTGAGCAGGTGGAAAAGATGATCATATTTGCATTTTAAAAGTTGATGGTGGTGTGGTGTGTGAAAGACGAAGTGGAAACAAGCAAAACTAGCACCAGGGAGGCCAACTGGGAGACTAACCACAGCGACCCATTTCAGTGATAAGGAGGCCTGTTTGTGGGGTGGAACTGAGAAGATAAATTATGAAAGACATCAAAGAAGTATATCACCAATTTTCAGGATATAAGAGGCCACTGCAACCAATCATACTATGAATGGAATGCACGAGTGTAGTTGGGGGGAAGGAGTTGGAAACCAGTGGGCGGAGGAAGAACTACAAAGTTAACTCAGGAAATTTGATTTGGCTTTCACACTTTCCACTCTGTCCACAGCTGCTCCTCTGCTTCCCTTCCCTCCCAACTGCTCTGCCAAGGTATCAGTCCTCATTATCTACTGCCTCCCTGAAGCATCTGACACCGTGAAAATCTCCCTGCTAGAAATATTTTCTCTCCTTAGCAGCCATGACACCACACTCTATTGGTTTCTTTCCCTTTTTTGGTGGGCTGTTTATGATTTTTTATTAGCTCATTTTTCTCTGCCTAGTTCCTTCGGGTTTATCCTAGGCCTCTTTCTCTACTTACATATTTACCATGCAATCCCATTCGTTTCCATGTCTCTAATATCCATGTTCATGCCAGGGACCTCAAAATATGTATTCCCAGGAAAGATCTTTCTTCAGAATCTTCTTTCTATATGTTAGACTACCTACTTGATCTCCTCTTTGATATTCCATAGGTATCTCAACTAAACATAGGAAAAATCCTCAAAATTATTATCACCACCTCTGTCTAGCTCACACTTGTTCCTTTCCCTCTTTCTTATGGGGGTAAGACACATTCTTTACCACATATCTGGAAATAATCCTTGACTCATCTTTGTGCCTTAGCAACCACATCTGATCAATCGCAAAGTCCTCTTCATTCTACCTGTGAATTGTCTTCAAAATCCATCTATTTTGTCTCTGTTCTTACTACTGCTATTACAGGACAGGTCATTGCTGTCTAAAATCCTATATGACCACATCAGCTTCTTCCTGATCTCTTTGACTATCATCCTGTGATAGATTACCTATAGACTCTCTAACATGCTGGTGCTTCTGCCTGAAACATTATGACACCCTCTCCCACCAACTTGATACTTCCAACTACTATTCATTTCCCTAGTTTTAGCTCAGTCATTACTTGTTGCTAGGAACCTTTCTCAACCTTCTCCTCCCTACTTAGTTGTCACTCAAATGAGTTCCCACAATACTCTGTTTAAACAGTTTTACTCTCTTGTTATGCTTACACCATAAAGATGGCCTATCTCATTCCTTGTATCGCCAGTGCCTAACACGGTGACTCAATGCTTAATAAATATTTATGGAATGAACCCATAAGTATATTCAAGTAATTTTATTGAAATATAACATACATAAAGAAAAGAGCATAGACAAGCACACGTCCCAACAAATGAAATATCACAAAGTAAACTCATGGGTGTAAACCAATTTAAAGATAGAACACTCCAGAAGCCCTTTATATAAAAACCCCCAATTATTAACCACCTCCTCTTTTCCAAAGGTCATCTTTACTCTGTCTATCATCGTAGCTGACTTTTGCCTGTCTTTGAAATCAATATAAATATAAATATACTGTTTTGCATATGGTCTTCTCACTAAATGTGTTTGTGAGATTTATCCATGTTATTGCATATAACAGTTCTTTCATTTTCATTGCTATTTTGGTTTATCACTGCATGAATATGCCATAATTTACCAGAATTTGTTCATTCCACTTTTAAATATCAATAAAATTGTTTTCAGTGTGAGACTATTATATATAATATTGCTATGAACATTCTTATTTATATGCTGTTTATATTTCTGAACATATATATGCATTTCTGCATGGTATATACCTAGGAATAGAATTGGCAAGACATAGTGAATGTGAACTTCCAAATATAATGAAAATTGCTAAACAGATTTCCAAAGTTATATCATTTTACACTTCCAGCAGTTAATGAGATTTCCAGTTGCTCCACATTTTTGCCAACACTTTCTGCTGGTATTTTTTCTCTTCTATTTAAAAAAAAATTTGCCCTTGTGATGTGTATTGTATACAATGTTATTATGAAACCAGACAAAGTGGCTCATGCCTGAAATCCTAGCAATTTGGGAGGCTGAAACAGGAGGATGGATCACTTGAGTCCAGGAGTTAAAGACAAGCCTAGGCAACATAGATAGCATCCATTTCTAAAATATTTTATATATTTTTCAAATTGCCAGGCATGGTGGCATGTGCTTGTAGTTCTCGCAGGCTGAGGTGGAAGCATCAGTTGAGCCCAGGAGTTTGAGGCTGCATTGAGCTATGATAGCGCCACTTTACTGCAGCCTGGGAGACAGAGCAAACTTGTTTCCCCCCACTTATTTCATTATTTACTTATCAACTCTTATTTTAGGTTTGGGGTACATGTGCAGATTTGTTGTATAGGTAAATTGTGTGTCACAGGGGATTGGTGTATGGATTATTTTGTCACAGGTAAAAAGCATAGTACCCAGTAGACAGTTTTTCAATCCTCACCCTCCTTCCACACTGCACCCTCATGTAGTATCTCTTGTTCCCTTGTTTGTGTCCACGTGTACGGGTATTTAGCTCCCACTTACAAGTGAGAACATGTGGTATTTGGTTTTCCATTCCTATGTTAGTTCGCTTAGGATAATGGCCTCCAGCTTCATCCATGCTGCTACAGAGGACGTGATCTTTTTCTTTTTATGGCTGTGTAGTATTTCACTGTGTACATGTGCCATATTTTCTTTATCCAGTCTACCACTGATGGACATTTAGGTTCATTTCATGTCTCTGCTATTGTGAATAGGGCTGCAATGAACAGAAACGTGCATGTGTATTTATGGTAGAATGATTTATATTCTTTTGGGCATATACCCAATAATGAGGCTGCTGACTTGAGTGGTAATTCTGTTTTTGGTTCTTTGAGAAATTGTCAAACTACTTTCCACAGTGGCTGAGCTAAGTTAAATTCCCACCAGCAGTGTGTAACATTCCCTTTTCTCTGCAACCTCACCAGCATCTGTTATCTTTCGATGTTTTTTTTTTTTTTTTTTTTTTTTTTTTTTTTTTTTTTTT
>NC_045451.1:66098401-66110451 GCF_002776525.5 Piliocolobus tephrosceles | reverse complement strand
GGTTTTAGTAGAGATGGGGTTTCACTGTGTTAGCCAGGATGGTCTCAATCTCCTGACCTCATGATCTGCCCGCCTCGGCCTCCCAAAGTGCTGGGATTACAGGTGTGAGCCACTGTGCCTGGCCCTTTGCCTACTTTTTAATGGAGTTGTTTATTTTTTGCTTAGTAATTTGTTTAAGTTCCTTACAGATTTTAGATATTAGACCTTTGTTGAATCCATAGTTTGCAAATATTTTCTTCCATCCTGTAGGTTGTCTCTTTACTTGTAGATAGTCTCTTTTGCTGTAAAGAAGCTCTTTAGTTTAATTAGATCCCATTTATCAATTTTTATTTTCATTGCAATTGCTTTTGGTGTCTTCATCATAAAATCTTTGCCAGGGCCTATGTCCAGAATTGTATTTCCCAGATTTTCTTCCAGGGTTTTTATAGTTTTAACTTTTACATTTAAGTCTTTAATCCCTTTTGAATTGATTTCTGTATATGGTATAAGGAAGGAATTCAGTTTCATTTTTCTCTACATGGCTGGCCAATTATCCCAGCACTATTTATTTAATAGAAAGTTTTTTCTTCTTTGTTTGTTTTTGTTGACTTTGTCCAAAGATAAGATGATTGTAGAATTGTAGGTATGTGACATTATTTCTGGGCTCTTTATTCTGTTCCATTTGTCTGTGTGTACATTTTCATACCAGTACCATGCTGTTTTGTTTACTGTGGCCCTGTAGTATAGTTTGAAGTCAGGTAGAGTGATGCCTCCAGCTTTGTGGTGAATAGGGCTGCAATGCTTATGCTTGCTTTTTTTTTTTTTTCTTGCTTATGATTGCTTTGGCTATTCGGGCTCTTTTTCACATGAATTTTAGAATAGTTTTTAAAAAGATTCTGTGAAGAATGTCATTGGTAGTTTGACAGGAGTAGCATTGAATCTGTAAATTGCTTTGGGCAACATAGCCATTTTAACAACATCAATTCTTCCTATCCATAGGCATGGAATGTTTTTCCATTTGTTTGTGTCAGCTCTGATTTCTTTCAACAGTGTTTTGTAGTTCTTGTTGTAGATATCTTCCAACTCCCTGATTAGCTGTATTCCTAGGAATTTGATTCTTTTTTTGTACCTATGGTGAATGGGATCACATTCTTGATTTGGCTCTCGGCTTGGATGTTTTTGGCGTATAGAAATGTTACTGATTTTTGTACACTGGCTTTGTATCCTGAATCTTTGCTGAAGTTGTTTATCAGACCTAGGAGCTTTTGGGTAGAGACTATGGGGTTGTCTAGGTATAGAATAGTATCATTTGCAAACAGAAATAGGTTCAATTCCTCTCCTCCTATGTGGATGACTTTTATTTCTTTCTCTTGCCTGATTTCTCTGGGTTGGATTCCTAGTACTTATGTGGAATAGAAGTGGTAAGAGAAGGCATCCTTGTCTTATTCTGGTTCTCAAAAGGATTGTTTTCAGCTTTTGCCCATTGAGCATGTTGTTGTTGGTTGTGCATTTATCATAAATGTCCCTTATTATTTTTAGGCATGTTCCTTCAGTGCCTAGATCATTGAGGGTTTTTAACATGAAGCAATGTTTAATTTTATCAAAGGCCTTTTCTATGTCTATTGAGATAATCATGTGGTTTTTGTTTTCAGTTCTGTTTATGTGATAGATCACATTTGTTGATTTGCATTTGTGAATCCTGCTTGCATTCCAGGGTAAAGCCTACTTGATTGTGGTGGATTATCTTTTTGATGTGCTGCTGGATTTGGTTTGCTAGTATTTTGTTAAAGATTTATGCATCAATGTTCATCAAGAATATTGGCCCGAAGTTTTGATTTATTTTATTGTGTCTCTGCCAGGTTTTGATATCAGAATGATGCTGTCTTCATACAATGAGTTATGGAGGAGTCCCTCCTCCTCATCTTTTTGGAATATTTCATTAGAAATGGTACCAGCTCCTTTTTGTACATCTGTTAGAATTTAGCTGTGAATCCATCTGGTCCTGGACTCTTCCTGATTAGTAGGCTTTTTATTATTGATTCAGCTTTGGAACTCATCATTGGTCTGTTGAAGGTTTCAGTTTCTTCCTGTTTTAACCTTGGGAGGTTGCATGTTTCCAGGAATTTATTTATTTATTGTAGGTTTTCTAGCTTGTGTGCACAGTGGTGTTCACAGTAGTCTCTGAGAGGTTATTTATTTATTTATTTGTATTTGTGTGGAGTCAGTGGCAATGTTCCCTTTGTCATTTGTTATTGTGTTTATTTATTTGGGTCTTCTTTTTTTCTTTATTAGTCTACATAGCAGTCTGTCAATCTTATTTATTCTTTCATGTAGCAAATATCTGTATTCATTGTTCTTTTATGTGGTGTTTCATGACTCAGTTTCCTTCAGTTTAGATTATGTTTTTTGTTTGTCTTCTGCTAGCTTTGGTGTTGGTTTACTCTTGTTTTTCTAGTTCCTGTATGTGTGATGTTAGGTTCTTATTTTGAGATCTTTCTACCATTTTGATGTGGCCATTTAGCACTATAAACTTTTCTCTTAACACTGGTTTAGCTGTGTCCCACAGATTCTGTTATGCTGTGCCTTTGTTCTCATTAGTTTGAAGGAATTTCTTGGTTTCTGTCTGAATTTCATTGTTTACCATTCAGGAACAGGTTAGTTGCCATGCAATTGTATGGTTTTGTGCAGTCTTCTTAGTATTGACTTCTATTTTTGTTGCACTATGGTCCAAAAGTATGGTTGGTATGATTTCAGTTTTTCTGAATTTGCTAAAAATTGTTTTATGGACAATTGTGTGGTTGATTTTAGAGTGTGTGCTCTAAAATCATATAGATGTGAAGAATATATATTCTGTATAGATGTATGAACACCATTAATAATCAGGAAAATGCAGGCTAAAAGCATAATAACTTTTTTTTCCAGTCACAGTGTGTAGATGAGAATATATATTCTATTGCTTTTGGGCGGAGAGTTTTGTCAATATCTGTTAGATCCATTTGGTCAAGTGTGGAGTTTGGGTTCCGAGTGTCTTTGTTAGTTTTCAGCCTTGATGATCTGTCTAATACTATCAATGTGGTGTTGAAGTCTTCTACTATTATTCTGTGATTATCTAAGTCTCTTCATAGGTCTCTAAGAACTTGCTTTATTAATCCGGCTCCTGTGTTGGGTGCATATATATTTAAGACAGATAGGTCTTCTTCTTGAATTGAACCCTATACCATTATGTAATGTCCTTATTTGCCTTTCTGTTGTTGTTGTTGTTGTTGGTTTAAAGTCTGTTTTGTCTGAAATTAGAATAGCAACCCCTGATTTTTTCTGTTTTCCATTGCTTGGTAGATTTTTCTCCATCCCTTTACTTTGAGCCCATATGTGTCATTGCATGTGAGATGGGTCTCTTGAAGACAGCACACAGTTGGGTCTTGCTTCTTTATTCAACTTGCCACTCTTTGCCTTTTTTTTTTTTTTTTTTTTTTTTTCCTTTTTGAAACAGTCTCACTCTTTTGCCTAGGCTGGAGTACAGTGGTACTATCTCAGCTCACTGCAACCTGTCTCCCCAGCTCAAGCGATACTGTTGACTCACCCTCTCAAGTAGCTAAGACCACAAGTGTGTGCCACCACACCCAGCTAATTTTTGTACTTTTTGTAGAGACAGGGTTTTGCCATGTTGCCCCATCTGGTCTCAAACTCCCAGGCTCAATCTATCTCCCCAACTTGGTCTCCCAAAGTGCTGGGATTACAAGTGTGAGCCACCATGCCTGGCCCACTCTCTGCCTTTTTTTGTTTGTGTGTTTTGCTTTTGAGACTGAGTCTCACTCTGTTGCCCAGGCTGGAGTGTAGTGGTGCAATCACAGCTCACTGCAACCTCTGCCTCTTGGGTTCAAGTGATTCTCCTGCCTCAGCCTCCTGAGTAGCTGAGATTACAGGTATGCCATCATGCCTGGCTAATTTTTGTATTTTTAGTAGACACAGGGTTTCACCATGTTGGTCAGGCTGGTCTCGAACTCCTGACCTCATGATCCATGTGCCTCAGCCTCCCAAAGTGGTGAGATTATAGGAATGAGCCACCACACCTGGCCCACACTCTACCTTTTAATTGGAACATATAGCCCATCTTCATTCAAACTTAATATTGATATGTATGAATTTGAACCTGTTATGTTGTTAGCTGATTACTTGCAAACTTTATTGTGTAGTTGCTTTACAGTATCAGTGGTCTATATGCTTAAATGTGTCTTTGTGGTGGCCAGTAATGGTCTTTTATTTCCATGTTTAGCACTCCCTTAAGGACCTCTTTTAAGGCAGGTCTGGTGGTAGTGAATTCCCTTAGCATTTGCTTGTCTGAAAAGATCTTATTTCTCCTTCACTTATGCAGCTTAGTTTGGCTGGATATGAAATTCTTGGCTGGAATTCCTTTTTTTAATGAATGCTGACTATAGGCCCCCAATCTCTTCTGGCTTGTAAAATTTCTGCTGAAAGCTCTGCTGTTTCCTGCTGGAGTTCCTGTTGTAGATGACCTGCCCCTTCTCTCTAGTTGCGTTTGGATTTTTGTTCTCATTTCTACTTTGAAGAATCTGATGACTGTGTGTCTTGGGAATGGTCATCTTGTATAGTGTCTTGCAGGGGTTGTCTGCATTTCCTGAAATTGAATGTTGGCCTCTCTAGCAAGGTGGGGGAAATTTTCATGGATGATATATTTTCAAATATGGTTTTCCAAGTTGCTTGCAGAAAGAGACTTTGACTGAAAAAAAAACTTATTATGGTTTTAGGTTGCATTTCCAATTATTAATGGTGTTCAATATTTTCATGTGTCTATTGGCCATTTGGGTTTGTACTCATTCACATCCCTAATTTTTCCTGTTTTTCTTTTGGGACTTTTTTTCCACAATGTATCAAAGCTAAATATATACATATATATATTCCTGATTCAAGCTCATTGTTACACATATAACATACAGATACACACATGCACACATCCACACTCTGTGGCTTATTTTTAAACTCACAATGGTGCATGTTTATGAATAAATTTCCTAATTTAAATGTAGTCCAATTTATCCAACTTTTATAAGTATTTTTATTGTCCCTTTAAGAAGCCTTTTCCTACATCACATTATAATTTTTTATTATATTTTCCTTTCATATTGAAGTCTACGATTCACCTAGAATTGATTTTTGTATATGGTGTGGTATAGGAGTTAAGATTCATTTCATGAATTTGGATATCCAGTTGTCCCAACATCTTTCATTGAAGAGCCTTCTTCCCTCACTGGTCAGCAGCGTTGTCTTTTTGATAAATCAATTATCTGTATAATTACAGGGCTGACTGCAGATTCTCTGCTCTGTTCTTCCGGTCTATTTGGCTATGCTTGCAGACAATACTCTCTTAATTACCATAGCTTTTTAATAAATCATGTTGACCACTAGAGTAAGTCATACTGTTTTTTTTTTTCAAGAAAAAAGCTTGACCTTTTGTATTTTCAAATAAAATTTAAAATTACTCATACATTTTCATAGAAAAGAACTCTGCTAGCATTTTTTATTGGAATTGGATTGAATCTATAGATCAATTTGGTAAGAATTGACTTCTTTAACCCATTAATATGGATTCCAAGGCTTAAATTTATTAATTCAAGTTTTTAATTCATTTTTATGTTATGTCCTTACCATTCATTTAGGTCTCAATAACTTTTTTTAATTTTAGATGAAATGGTGTTGCACATCTTTCATTTGACTTATTTCTAAATATTTGATATGCTTAATGTTTTAAGTTAAATCATTTAAAATTAAATTTTCTAACTGTTTACTGCAGGTATCAAGGAATACTTTTGGGTATCTGGTGATTTTGCTAAGTTCTAATAGTTTATCTGTATATTATTTGGATTTTCAATATGTAAAATTATGTCATCTACAAATAGCATTTTTGTTTTGTATTCTAATCATTATACTTTTTCTTTATTTGTTTGTTTGCATTTTTTTGTTTTGTTTTGTTTTTTGTTTTTTGCTTTACTGCACTGGCTAGGACACATTACAATGTTGAGTATACAGGGTGAGAGTGGGCATCCTTGTCTCATTCCCAGTTTCAGGAAGAAAGTTTTCTTTCACCCACAAAGGATGATGTTTACTAGAGGGACTTTAATACTTTTTGTTATAAAGGAAGTTCCCTTCTATTACTAACGTACAAAAAAATTATCTTGGATGTTGAATTTTATCAAGTGCATGTTTCTACATCTTTTCGTATAATCATATGGGTTTTCTTCTTTATCACAATAATGAAATACATTCTAATAACTGCTTATTGAATGTTAAAACAACTTTGTATTCTTGGAATAAATCCAACTTGTTTGTGATGCGTTGTCATTTTTACATAATTGGATTTGATTTACTATTTTTTTGTTTAGAATTTGTACATCGATATTTATGATAGGTATTGACTGTACACACTTTTTTATTTCGTTTAAACTTCTCTATAGCAGCATGTGTTAGTCTATTTGTATCACTATAAAGGAATACTTAAGGCTGGGTAATTTATAAAGAAAAGAGATCTAATTAGCTCATGGTTCTGCAGGCTGTACAGGAAGCGTGGTGGAGCATCTGCTTCTGGTGAGGGCCTTGGAAACTTACCATCACGGTGGAAGGTGAAGGGGGACCAGGTGTGTCACATGGCAAGAGTGGGAGCAAGCAGGGAGGAGGTGCCACACTCTTGTAAACAACCAGTTCTCACGTGAACTCAGAGCATGAACTCACCAATTATTGTGAGGATGGCACCAAGTCTTTCATGAAGGATCTGCCCCAGTGATCCAATACCTCCTACTAGGCCCCACCTCCAATATTGAAGGTCACATTTCAACATTAGATTTGGAGGGAACACACATCCCCCACCATATCATAGCAACAATAATTTAATGCTTCTCAACAAATAAAAATTTTCTCACCCAAATCCAAAAAAGAGAGACCTAAGATCTCAATGATTATGTATTCACCTCTAGGTGATGTTAATTGCTTTCCTAGCTCATTTATAATCCCACCTGAATATTCTATAATAAGAAAACTGGATTGTAAAGTTAATCACCATGCAAATTCTGTATATAACATAATACAGAAAAGGAAAATGGTAAGAGAAATGTTTAAAATATGCAAATTAATACTTAAGAAGCAAGGAAGAAAATATGCTTAGCTGCTACAATCCTCATTTCTATTAATGGCTGCAAGACTGTATTTGTTACTTATAACTTTTTTCTGCTTCTCATTTCATGTTTCCTGGGCCCTCAGCCAGCACCTAAGCTAGCTGTAAAGTTTTACTTAGTGCATTAATTCAAAGTTTTATTTCTGAAAGGCCTGAGTTCATACTGATTCTGTCTTTGCCAAGTTGCAGTAGATACATGTTAATTTGTATTAATGAACAAGGAAGTGGTAAGAGGTGCCCAGAAAAAAATATTCTCACATCCAGACATTATTTTCTGATACCATTTCATAAAGTAAACCAAATTTTCACTTACTAGATAATTAGAACCAAATTCCTCAGCTAGTTTCTGTTAGTCTAGAGACATGAGGAGCCCAAAAGGGCCAGATGGTAGTCTCAACTTCCAATTCAATATATCTATTATTGTATCTCTTGGTGGAAGCATTTCTCTCTTCAGAACTAAGACCTTTAAACCAGAAAAGGCAAACCTTTAGAAATTAAAAGCAAAGCAAACATTCTGTAGTGGATTATTAGATGGGAGAGTGAGAGGAGCCATTTTCACATCTACTTCTTTTTTTCCAGACTCATAGATTAGGGCAGTTGGTGAAATGGCATCATATATTGGTTGCTGCCTCAAAGCATATTCTGTAGGATATTGTCCAATTTCATAAAATGTTTGTCTCTTCACTGGCAGCATACTAATCTTCATGAAGCTATCCAAGAGCTTCCTCAGACTGGATGCTTCTCGGTAATAGGGTGCATGGTAAGACCAAAGAATTGTATGGCATGAGTTCATTACTGTTATGAATTGCTTCTTTTTTTTTTTATCAGAAGCAATACTGTGTGAGATACTTTGATGATGAATAAGGTGTTTCCTGTATATCAGTGAGAAATATTTTGGGTGCAAATATTGTGAGCAAGAAAGGTAAATCCAGATCCAAAATAAATGGTATGCCATTGCAGATTAATTACTACTATTATCAGAATTAAAAGAGTTTAATATAAATAACCTATTATCAAGTGGTTAGTTGGTCTCCCTTGGAACGACATCAAATTGTGAGTCATCATACTGCTGGCAATGGTGTTAGGTTAGGCACCTGGGATGGTGTTACCAAGATCAGACTTAATGAAGGGATACATGCTTAATCAGCTAATTCATAACCTCCCTCCCTTTTGCCATGTATTTTGTACAAAAGCCCATTCATTAGGAACAAGGGTGGCTAGAAAAATGTGAAAACTTATACCCACAGAATGGGTCATTTTGTCAACCTGACTATTGAGATCTTCATCTGCAGAGGAAAAAAAGTAGCTTTACAATGGACAGATGAGGCAGATCAACTGCCAAACTGATCAAACAGCATTACTAATCATGAGTAATCTGACATTGTGGGCCACTGATGCAGTGCACTATGAACTATAGAACATTACCCAAGAAATATCCTTGCCAAAAATGTTTCCCCTGAATCTAATTAAGCCTTTAGATCTAATTTACAATTTACAGGAATACAGGGGATAAAGAGAAAAGGAGAATGACAACAAAAGGAACAATCAGACAAATTGAGAGTGTGATATGATTTACAAGATAACTGCTCTTATGTCTTCCCAAAGACGATGTCACTGAAAAAAAAAAAAAAAAAAGTGAGATGTCGTTCAGGTTTAAAAGAGATTTTAAAAATATAACAATCAAATGCAACTCATGACCATTGTCTAGATCCTCAATATGTTTTTAAAAAGCAAAAAAAAAAAAATTATATTTTGAGGCAACTGGAGAAATTTGATTATGGACTAGATGTGAGATGATATTGAGAAGCTATTGTGAAGCTTCTTGGAAGTTGTAATGGTATTATAGTTATGAAAAGCATACAAAAAGTATTTAGGGATTCAGTTTCATGCTACTTGCAACTCCCTTACAAGCAACTCCCTTGTTAATTTGTTTCAAATAAAATACAACACATCCATATAGATAGATAGATACACAGATAGATAAACAAAATGGCAAATGTTAACACCTGTTGAATATAGGTGGTGGGTATATGTGAGGTATTTTAAATTACTTCAAAAATTCCATATATTTGAAATTTTCTTAATTAAAAACTGATAAAATGGGCTGGTTAAAGAGGAAAGTTGGAACAAACTTCGAAAGTACATTCTGAAAATTTCTAGTAAAAGACAATTAAAACACAGGAAATTTTATGGAATCCACTAAAAACTATTTGAATTTAGAAATAGCAAGGTTTCAAAATACAAGATCAATATAAAATATCAATTCTAGTTTTATATGTTAATGTAAACACATCAAAACTGAAAGCAAGAGAACAAATCCATATACAGTAGCATAAAAATGAACAAAGTACTTAGATATAAATTTAATAAAACAAGTACAAAAGGCATACACTGGAAACTAAAAAACATAGTTGAAAGAAATTAAATAAGATTTAAATAAATGAAAAGGCATTTAATATTCATGACTCAGAAAACTTAATATTGTTAAGGCAACATGACTTACATTGATCTGCAGATTAACACAATTTTTGTATCAAAATCCTAGCTATTTTTCCTGCAGTAATTGACAAACTGATTCTAAAATTTATGTAGAAATGTAAGGAATCCAGAAGAACCAAAACAATATTGAAAAAGCACAGAGTTGGAGGACTCATGCCTCCTGATTTCAAAACTTACTACAGTAGCTAAAGTAATCAAGACGATGTGTTATTGTGCTCCATAAGCAAACGAAAAATGGCCCCTGTATGTTGACTCCAAATTGTTTACTTTTTCACAGCAGGATAGGACTTTTAGCTCAAAGCCCTCTGTGCTAAACTCAAATTCTTACACATCCAATTTCTTTGAAGATAGCAAAAATAAACATATTTTTAGGTATGTAGAGTCTGCCTGCTTTATGTAACTTGTGAAACTGCATCCAGTACCCACTAACCATAGGTAATACAAACTCTGTACTGGTAAAAGACCCCAAAACATTGCTACCCCTTGGAGCTCTCTGACCCAGTGTCTCCCTGCCTTGCTGCTGAGCAACACAGAAGTCCTTTCTTCATTTTTTATCTTTTTCGGGACCTTGCCCTGTCCCCCTACTGCATGGTGATATTGTTCCACTGTTTGGAAAGTTTGCTGTGAGGCACTTCTGCTCACATGCAACCCTCAGTCACCACCCAATAAAACTTGATGTACAGTACTGCCTTCTTGTGGTCTTTTCATTTCCTTGGTTGGTCCCCAAATCCTTGAATTCAGCACAATCTGGCATAAGAATAAACATATAGATCACAGGAATAAAATTAAGGGCCCAGAAATAAACTTTTATATTTATGGTCAATTAATTTTTGACAAGGGTACCAAGAAAATTCAATGGTAAAGAATAGTCTGTATTAGTTCATTTTCACATTGCTATAAAGAAATATCTGAGACTGGGTAATTTATAAAGAAAAGAGGTTTCATTGGCTCATGGTTCTGCAGGCTGTAGAAGAAGCATGATACTTCTGCTCAGCTTCTGCCAAGCCCATTTTATCATACTTTTTAATCAAGGAAAGTTTCAAATATATGGAATTTTTGATGTAATTTAAAATACCTTACATATACCCACCACCTATAATCAATAGGTGTTAACATTTGCCATATTGTTTATCCATGTGTCTATCTATCTATACAGATGGGTTTTATTCTATTTGAAACAAATAAACAAGGGAGATGATGTTTCTGCTCAGCTTCTGGGGAGGCCTCAGGAAACTTACAATCATGGCAGAAGGCAAAGGGAAAGCAGTCACATCACATGGCCAGAGCAGGAGCAAGAGAGAGAGAGTGGGAAGGTGCCCCACACTTTTACACAAGAACTCAGTCACTATGGTGAGAACAGCACCAAGGGGATGGTGCTAAACTACTTATGAGAAACCCACCCCCGTGATCTAATCACCTCCCATCAGGCCCCACCTTCAACACTGGGGATTACATTTCAACATGAGATTTGGGTGAGGACACATATCCAAACTACAGCAAGTGTTTTCAACAAATGGTGTTAGTACAACTGGATATTCATATCCAAAGAATAAAGTTGAAACCCCAATCTCATACCACACACAAAAATTAACTTCAAATGATCATAGTCCTAAATATAAAAGCTAAACATATACAACTCTTAGAAAAAAGCATAGGAGTTAATTTCAGTGACCTTGGGTTGGAAAATGATTTCTTAGATGAGACATCAAAAGTACAAGAGATAAAAGAAAATATAATAAGTTTGATTTCATCAAAACATTTGTTCTGCAAACAATACCATGAAGAAAGTGAAAAGAATGGGAGAAAATATTTTCAAATCAGATTTCTGATAAGGGACTTATACCTAGAATGTAAAAAGAACTGTTACAACTTCATAATAAGAAGATAAATACTATAATTTTTTAATGACCACAGGATTTAAATCAGTATTTCTTCAAATGTCAAATATTCAGTATACAAATGATATGTAAATTGCCAGCAAATGCATGAAAAATGCTCAACAACTTTTTGATGGTTAATTTTATGTGACAACTTTGCTAGTCCACAATACCCAATTTTTGGTCAGACACCAGTCTAGATGCTGCTGTGAAGATATTTTTTAAATATAACTAACATTTAAATTAGTAGAATGAATACTTTGACGTATCCTCCATAATGTGTGTGGACCTTATCCAATCAGTTGAAGGCCTTAAGAAAAAAGACTGAGCTCTACTGAAGAAAAAGAGATTTTTGCCTTCAAACTGCTTTTGGACTTAAGAATGCAACTCAACTTTTCCCTCTTCTTTAGCCTGCCATTATGTCGTGCAGATTTCAGACCAAGATAGACAGAGGATAGATAGATAGATAGATAGATAGATAGATAGATAGATAGATAGATAGATAGATAGAT
>NC_045451.1:66064478-66098391 GCF_002776525.5 Piliocolobus tephrosceles | reverse complement strand
GATAGATAGATAGATAGATAGATAGATAGATAGATAGATAGATAGATTTATAGATATATGTGCATGCACACACAGTCTATTGGTTCTATTTTTCTGGAGAACCTGAAACATATTTTGATACCAAGAATGAAGTGGTTCTAGAGAAACAGAATCTTCATGATGAGTTTTCATGCTGGGGTTTCTGGAATTGGTTCTCTAGTCCAATTAGATTTAAAGATGCTAATGACACTATTTCCCACAGTAAAAAGAACACTGATAGTCCATGGCATTATGTGACAATGGAGATAAACAAAATATCACCACTGGATATTCCTGATCAAATACGTACAAGGGGCAAGGTCCTAGGTGGTCATGTATTGGATACCTTAGAGCGTTTTTGTCAAACTAATGAGTATGAGATTGGCTGGTTGCTCCAATTGGACTGAACTAAATGGGGGAAAGAAAGTTTGAGATGAGAATTCAAATTCCTAGCTCAAGCACCACATAAATGATCTGAAAATTTCTATGTCTGCTGTACAAGCAACCCTTATGACCTGCAGCCACAACACTGAGACTGCTGAAAACCAAACTGAGTCTCATCCTGTGAGTATCTAAATTACAACGCAGATTAAATTATCAGATTTACAGAGTGTCTGCTGTAAAGTGAGCACTTTCGTGGGGGAAGGAATTGGATCCTGCACCCTGGAATGGGGCTTATGGGAAAATCCTGATGAAGCTTGTGACGTTGAATCCCCTGCATTCTGATGAGTCCTCTTTGTCAGTAGAAGTGCAATTCCATCCCCATCTGAAGAGATTAACCTTGCTTTGCCTGAAGAAATTGTATAGACTCCCTGAAGGTAATTGCATTGCAAGACACTGCTGGTTCCTCAGGGCCTACCCCCATCACCCTTCTTGGCTTCTAATGACTTATAAAGAGACTCAAGTCCCAGCAGGCTCCGAAACCAGAAGTCCAAAGTGTCACCCATGAGCAGATGCACTAATAAGAACTACACAATTTTTTTCCAATTTATAAAGGCAGAAATCTGGGAAATATGTGTGATGAAGGATCTTAAAGGTGTAGGATAATCATGGAAGAAACACAATGTTAAATCAGGCTGATATGTGTCCACTAAGCAGAAATTCTGGATTCAATGTTGTGGTTTAAGGAGTTAGAAAGAGCTCCAACAGTTTGGTTGGTTGGTGACTGAAATATGAACTGGAAGGTAAGCCTACCCTAAATGAAGTTGAAATGCCAGAACTGCCTTGGCACACTGTAGAGGAACACATTCAAAGCTTAAGGAGATTGGGATATGGACTTATCATTTAAAACCTGTTTATGCACCTTGGAAGGGTCCAGAAGACACAACTTTCTCCAAGACTGTGAGAAATAAATTTGTGAGTGAAGTCCCAACATCTTTGAAGATCTTTGTGATTCATCTTCTCCGCAGGTCAGAAACTACAGTGGGGGCCAGCTGCCTCTGAACTGGGAAGCCTAATTGCCATGAATATAATTGGATCCCAAGGTGACAGGGGCCACGTGGTACCCTTCATTAGCAGAGGTGGGGATGTATGGAAGTCATTTTAAGTATATATTTTCATTGTTTATTTTTATCACATGCTTTGACTACTAAAAAGAAAAATTAAAACTAATAACAATGGAAGATATTCTGAAATTGTGAAGATTAAAACCAAACTCAAGTTCAAGTCGTATTTGAATATGGTAATCTGAATTTTGCCACCATTAAAAAGTACTATGTCAAAATGAAAAGAAAGGAATCCTGTTAATCGTAAAGATCAAATTGTAGCAGATTTCAACATTAGTGATTTAAAACATTATCCAAGATGTGAATAACATTTAACTGAACTGTATTCTAATTTATTCTTCTTTTCTGAAAAACCTATTTTTGTTATACTTTATAGATGGTGTTTTTTCAAATAGTTATGGAAAGGTAGAAAATAAAAAGCAAACCTGTGCAGCTCCCCACTCCACCAATATCCACTTCAATGATACATACGTTTAACTATTGCTTATTTTAGTTCTTAGAGGTTAGCACTTTTAAATCCGATAGTATGTTTATACTTCTGTTTCTTGATGTATCAATTTTTATAAACAGGGTCTATTGAGTTCCCATGTTGAAAGTTGAAGGAATAGTTCAATTTTCACTGGCTTCTAACTTTCCTCTCTCTTCCAAATTTTATTTGTGCTGTTATTTTGGTTGTTGTATTTCTGCTTGTGTTTTTCTTTATAACAATGAATATTAAACATCAAATATATTTGTGATCCACTGATTTAAACAGAAACTTTTAATTGGTTTAGTATCATTATTATCTACCCACCTGAAAAATAGACAACTTAAAATCAAGGAATCCAAAGCCAATATTGGCAGAAGCATTTATTTTTTAAAAAGTCTTATGAGATGCATAGCAGCTTGACAATGAAGTCTCAATTGCATTTGCATAGCTGTTTTATGCATTGCTTAATATAAAATTCACAGCCAAGAAAGAATGTAAAATTCAGTAATTTTGATATTAAATTAATGATGAAACAATTTTACATATTTTTACAGCTATTTATTTCATACCTGAGAAAAAGTTAAGGCAATCTGAATAAATGAGGAAAAGTCTTGAAGGTCGATGTGACACTGTGGTGCCAGTATTAATTAGCATTGATAAGATGTGGTAATGACATCCACATAGCTAATGAAAAACGTTGTATGCATGCCCCTGCTCCTCAGATCTGTGAACCAGATTACTAAGAAAAAAGCTGGTTTTATTCAGAATGGTGGTGTCTTTTCTCCTCCCAGGAAACAAATGGTTCTGGAAGGTGGGTGTTTCCAAACAGAACGGACTTTTCTTGCTTTGCTCTTCTCTACTTGAGACACAGAAAGAAATTCAATCAGAAGCATGAATTCTGCTTTCCCATGAGGCTCTGTGCTAACAGTTTTCAAACTTTACTTGAGAAATGGTCCCGAGGAACAAAAGCACCTAGAAGCAGTCATGGCATGGGTTTCTGTGGTTATTAAAGGGATAATCTGGCAAAGCAATGCTTCACTTAATTGAGATACCACGAGCATAGCAGAAAAAGTTACACTTGGCCCTCCCTTCTCCTGCGTCCTCATCTTCACTCTGCTTTATAACATAGTCCTGTACTACAACAATGCCGTCTCTCATAATCAGTGTTTCATTCACCCATTCCTCATGCCTTAGTTTCTAATTCACTCAATTATTATCCTTTTTGATTTTAAATCTATTAGTAAATTGTGCTTCAAAAGATACAAAAGTTCATGTACTTTCTGCAGTCAGTGAAACAACACAAAAACAAGAAAACCCTGGTAAGTTCTGTCCCCACCTCCTCCCATCTACCTGCCCTTGGGGACATAGTATTACTAGCTTGGTGTGTGTCTTTTTCCACCCCTTTCTCCATATATAAGAGGGGTTTTTACTTAAACGAGACTATTACTTAGCATCTTTTCTTATTTCAAAATTCATGGTGGATATCCAGGCAAATGTATGGACATGGAGCTAACTCATTTTTAAAATAACTGCATGTATCAGTTACTATTTAACAGCCATTTGCCCCTGCTTCTCTGTGAAAATGATCTGATTTTATTTAGGTATTAACTGACGATCAATGTGCTCAGGTGAGGTCAGCCTCTCCTTAGTCCCAAAGACTAGATGATGGACCAATCATCACCATAGTAACTCCAATCATGGTAACTCCATTCCTTTGTTTCTTTTCATATAAATTTTATGAAGTATAATATTAATACAGAAAAGTACATAAACATCAGTTACTTTTTACCAAGCATCAATCCCATATAAACGTTACCCAGATCAAGATACGAAACATTACCTGCATCTCTGAAGCCTACCTCAGGGATCACTGTCCTCCAAAGTAATCAGTATTTGATGTCTATAGATTAAACTTGCCACTTTTGACATGAGATAAATTGAATCATACAATATATAACTTTTCATATCTTTTTTTTTTGAGACGGAGTCTCACTCTGTTGCACAGGTTGGAGTTCAGTGGCGCGATCTTTCATTTTGACCTTGGAGAATCTGATGATTGTGTGTCTTGGGGCTGTTCGTCTCATAGAGTATCCTACTAGGGTTCTCTGGATTTTCTGAAGTTGACTATTAGCCTGTCTTGCCAGGTTGGGGAAGTCCTCCTGGATGTTATCCTGAAGTATGTTTTCCAACTTGATTCCATTCTCACTGTCTCTTTCAGGTACCCCAATCAGTTACAGGTTTGGTCTTTTTAAATAATCCCATATTTCTCATAGGTTTTGTTCATTCCTTTTCATTCATTTTTCTCTATTCTTGTCTGCCTGTCTGATTTCAGAAAGATAGTCTTCCAGCTCTGAGATTCTTTCCTCTGCTTGGTCTATTCTGCTGTTGATACTTGTGATTGCACTGAGAAGTTCTTGTGTTTTTCAGCTCCATCCGGTCAATTATATTCCTCTCTAAACTGGTTATCCTGGTCATCAGCTCCTGTATTGTTTTATCATGATTCTTAGCTTCTTTGTGTTGGTTTACAACATGCTTCTTTTGCTCAGTGAAGTTCATTATTAACCACTTTCTGAAGTCTTTTTCTGTCAATTCAGCCATCTCAGTCTCAGCTCAGTTCTGTGCCCTTGCTAAAAAGGTGTTTGGTCATTTGGAGGAGAAAAGGCACTCTGGCTTTTTGAGTTTTCAGCATTTTTGTGTTGATTCATTCTCATCTTTATGGGCTTATTTACCATTGATCTTTGAGGTTGCTGACCTTTGAATGGGATTTTTATGGGGTCTTTTTTGCTGACGCTGTTGCTTTCTGTTTGTTTTTCTGTTAACATGCAGGCCACTCTTTTGTAGGGCTGTTGCGGTTTGTTAGGGCCCCACTCCAGACCTTAGCTGCTTTGGTTTTTCCCATACCTGGAGGTATCACCAACGAAGGCTGCAAAACAGCAAAGATGACAGCCTTCTCCTTTCTCTGGAAGCTTCATCCCAGGGGGATGCTGACCGGTTGCCAACATGAACTCTCCTGTGGGAGGTATCTGGAGACCCCTGTTGGGAGGTCTCACCCAGTCAGGAGGAATGGGATCAGGGACCCACTTAAAGAAGCAGTCTGACTGTTTTTTGATAGAGTAGGTGTGCTGCGTTGGAGGGAACCCTTCCTTGTCCAGACTGCCTGGACTCTCCAGAGCCAGCAGGCAGGAAAGACTAAGTCAGCTAAACCACAGAGGCAGAGACAGCAGCCGTTCCTCCCACCACAGGGCTCTGTCCCAGGGAAAGATCAGAGTTCTGTCTGGATAACCCTGGCTGCAGTTGCTGAAATTCCTGCAGGAAGGCTCTGTTCAATGAGGAAGGATGGATTGGGGTTCCACTTAAAGAAGCAGGCTGGCCATGATCTGGCACAGCAGCTATGCTGCATTGTGGGGGACTCCTCTGGACTGCCTGGACTCCCTGGAGCCAGCAGGCTAGAATGGCTGAGTTGACTGAACCATAGTTAGAACTTGGTCCATCTCAGGCAGTCTCTCCAGCCTGGTGTAGCTGGCTGGCTGGAATTCCAAGCCAGTAGAGCTTCATCTGTGAGGTGCTGTGGAAGTTGGGCCTGCAGAACGATGCTGCTTGCCTTCCTGGATTCCACCTCCTTCCTAGGGGAATGTGAGGAGGAATCTCCCACCTTGCTGGGATTCCCAGGGCTGGAGTTCATAAAACTCCTGGGTCTCTGTGTGTGCCTGAGTGGCTGCTCTGCCAAGACTTTGCACAATGCTGTCTATCAGAGCCAAGGCCCTGGTAGTATGGGCTCTCCTGATCCATGGTTTGCAAAGATCCATGGGAGAAGTGTGGTTTCCTGGGCAGGGTTGCACAATCACTCACCACTCCCCTTGGTTGACAGCAGGAGTTTCTTTGGCTTTGTGCTGCTCCCAGGTGGCTCGTTGCCCCAGCCTGCCTTTCTTCATTCTCTGTGGGTCAAGTTGTCCACCTAGAAAGTCCCAGTACAGGAACCTGGGTTTTCAGGTGAAGGTGCTGAATTCACTGGCCATTTTCATTCCTCTCCATGAGAGCCACGGACTGCAGCTGCTTCTAATCTGCCATCTTGGCCCCTCACACAGTATGCTCTTTTTCTTTCAATGTTTTCATTACGAACATATCTATGTGTATATATATTTATTGTGCACCTTTATGTTCTGTCTTCATCATTCCCTGTCTTGAGATCTATGTTCTGATTTAATTGCAGTCAATTTTAATTTATCTTGATTTAATTGCATGCTTCAGTAAGTTCCTTGGATACAGTATTTGGGAAGCATAAAATATGTATATTGGCTTATCTGAAAATGCCTTTTATTCTGGAAGAGATGAAATATAGCTCTGATGTGTAATGGCTTTTTTAGATCTGTTCTCTTTTCAACTAGTGTTACCAATGAGAAGTCTGACGTTAGTCTGTTTTTTCCCCTTCTGTGTAGTATCTAATGTGTTCTCTTTAACTTGGAGTTCAGAAGTTTTACTAGGGTGTGTGTGTGTGTGTGTGTGTGTATGACCATTAATCCTGATGGGATTCATTCTGTCCTTTCATTATATTCTCATTTTTTTCCCTTCAAATTAGAAAAAAAAAAATTCTTCCTGGTGATTATTCTTCTCTGTGTATTACTTTTTCATCTTTGAACATCCTGTTCCTTGAATATATAGTTTTCCAGGCTTCATCTTTTCATACCTCCTATCTTTCCTCCCACAGTTTTCATCTCTTTATATTTCTACCTTATCTACTAGTGTTTCTTTCAATTGATCTTCAGACCACTACTGTTTTTTCAGGTCAAATACAAATTTTTATTTTAGCTGGTTTTCTTAGATGCTCTAGTTGTTTTACCACAAAAGTAATTTTAAAGTATTTTTTCCTGCTTTTCTATTAGCTAACTGTACTTAGAGTCAATCTGATATCCCTCTGGTTTCTAAGACTTCTTATGTGATTTGTTTTTTGAAGCTGGTTATGGTTTGGGATTGCCTCACTCAAGCCCTGAGAGTCTCTGGAGCAGTGCCAAACAGTAGTGGAAGATAAAGAAAATTCTATTATCATGAATAAGTGGTTAAAATAAACCTTGTCAAAATCCAACCACCCACTTAAGACAGAAGGAAGAAGTCTCTTTGCTGTCAGGGCTTCCTAAGGATAAGATGTAGCTTTTTCTCAACAATGGACATTAAATAACTCAGTCACTCAGTAGACTTCCCTTCAATGGACTTGAGTGAGTAAAGGCTGAAGGACCCTCCTAAGGTAACAGGAATACAAATAGTGTTAGAGACATCTGGACCCTCTGAAATCACACAATCTGGCTCTTAGTGTCTGATTTCATTGACAATCAAGCACTCTACTCTGAAGCTAATTTACCTTCTTCCTGAGATTCTGTTAGACTCTACAGCTTCATATGAGTCCTAGGTGCTCCGCTAGCTTTCATCCTTTGCTGCAGCATCCCTACAGAAAAGGAGTTAAGAGGGAGTTGAAGTCAAAGATACATGTTTAAGTTACCGTCTTCACAGGACTCCATCACTGAAACTTCCTTCCTGCCATAATTATCTACTTTGTCTTCCTGTCAATCTGAGCAATTCCAAGCTCTTTAGATCTTAGTTTTCTATTGATTTCCCATATCACTTCTCCAGCATTTGGGATCAAAGCCATAACCAAAATTCTGGACCCGTTACAGCATCAGGAAGGTGCCTATGCAGATATCCTTCCTCCCTCCCTGTTCCACACTGTCTAGAGTGCAAGGGCATCTTTTCTGCTGCCAGCCCCTTTTTGTCCCGAGTCACTGTTTATCCCTTTTTCCTTGTTTTACTTTCTCAATCTAGATGCTGAAATATATTAGTTTGGTTATTTTTCATTAGGTTTCTTGATATCCTCTTACTTCATTTTTCCTGATCCCCACTCTCAGGGAAGCCCTTTAAACTCTCTTCTACTTAAATCTCTTCTACTTAAAGTCAACTCAATACCTTTTTAAAGAAATATATCTGTGACAGAGGATTACATGAGGTCCCATCTTCAAAGACCTCACTGTCCGATGGGGGAATTGGGAAAACAGACTACTTCATTACAGTATTACAGATGTTATGACATGTGGTGGTTTGAATAGTGCCCCCCTGACAAAATTCATGTCCAACTAGAACCTCAGAATGTGATCTTCTCTGGGAATAGTAGCTCATGCCTATAATCCCAGTGCTGATGGAGGCCAAGGTGGCAGAATCACTTGAGCCCAGGAGTTTGCCAACAACTTGGGCAACACAGTGAGACCTCATCTCTACCAAAAAAACCTATCTGGGGCCAGGCGCAGTGGCTCACGCCTGTAATCCCAACACTTTGCGGGGCCAAGGCAGGCAGATCACGCAGTCAGGAGATTGAGACCATCCTGGCCAACGTGGCGAAACCCCATCTCTACTAAAAATTTAAAAAATAGCCAGGTGTGGTGGTGGGCACCTTTCATCCCAGCTACTTGGGAGGCTGAGGCAGGAGAATTGCTTGAACCTGGGAGACAGACGTTGCAGTGAGCCAAGATCGCGCCATGGCACTCTAGCCTGGCGACAGAGCGAGACTGTCAAAAAAGAAAAAATATCTGGGCGTGGTGGCACAAACCTGTAGTCCTAGCTGCTTGGGAGGCTGATCGGGGAGGATCACATGAGCCCAAGAGTTCAAGGTTGCAGTGAGCTAGGATCACAACACTGGACTCTTTCCTGGGCAACAGAGCAAGACCTTGCCTCTAAAAATAAAAATTAAAAAAGCGATCTTATTTGGAAATGGGTCTTTGTAAACGTAATTACATAAGATCAGTTCACACTTGATACTAACAAACACTAGTTTGTATTTGCCACCCCAGAATCCATTCTTCCCCTTTTCTCCCCTACCTTTCTTTCCAGTATGGCACATGGCTGCCCATCCATGCACGGCATTTCCTTGCATTCTGTGTGGCTTGGTAGGGCCATGTGACGAAGGTCTCACCAGTGAAATGTGAGTGAACTGATGTGTGCAAATAATATATCATTTCCTTAAAAGGAAATGCTTAGCTCTCTACTTTTCTTTCTTCCCTTTTTCCTGCTAGCTGACCAGGTATGTAGTACTGTAAATCAGCTTTTACCATACAGAGGAGGATGATACAATATATTCTAGAACAGCATTGTTTCATAGAAATACAGCGTGAGCCACACATGTAATGTAAAAATTTGTAAGCTTTAAAAAAATACAAAGAAATGGATGAAATTAAATTTAGTAACATATTTTTAACTCAGTACATTCAAAATATTATTTCAAACTGTGATCAATAGAAAATTATTAATGAGATTTATTATGCTTTTTTTATTCCCACCAATCTTTGAAATACGACATTTATACTTACAGCTTATCCTAGTTTGGACTAGTTACATTTCAAGAGCTGAATAGCCACATGTGGGCATTGGCTGCCAAATCGGATGGAGCAGCTCTAGAGCATGGCAGAGCATCATGGTAGGAGGAAGTTGAGTCCATGGTGCAGACCCCTCCCCCTTTCAAGCTCCCCTGAACTATCTAACTATGGCCACTATATAAAAAACAAACTTTTGCTTGTTGGGGTCAGTGAGTTTTTTAAGTTTCTTTATTACAGAAGCTTAGCCTATATCTCACACTTACTTACACTTAATCTCACACCTGTAGCAATATTAATATACTACCTCATTGAAAATGCCTTCATTCAAGGCAACTAGAAGGTTTATACAATATTTAAAATGCAAGGAATTATAACTGAAAAAGCTCTGGTGATATAATGCTTGAAGAAGTATCTGGAGGGCCAGATATTTCATAATAAACTATGTCTCACTTCCATCTATTTTTTATTTTTTAGCTGTCTGTTGACTTCATGTGTCCACTGCTTCTCTCTCATATTTTTCTTTGGAATCCTTGTGTTTTATAGGAACTGTTTATGACTGAATTAAAAGATGTCATGTGCAGGATATATTGTAGATGCAATAAAAACTCAAAGGACAGAAAGTGAAGTACAAATAAAGTTGAACTAGAAAGAAGTTAGTTGTATCAAATTAGGGAAAATTTAATTGTTAAAAGAGAAAATCATACAAGCACATAATTGCATTTTCAAGAACATTTAAAATTTCTGCTATATGCTAGATGTTGCACTAGACAGCAAAAATTGAAAGATGAGTATTACATGGATCCATCCTCAAAGACCTCACTGTCCGATGGGGGAAATGGAAAAGTAAACTCCTTCATTACAGTATTACAGATGTCATGACATGTAGTGGGTTGAGTAGCGTCCTGCTCCAAAATTTATGCCCAACTGGAACCTCAGAATGTAATCCTGTCTGGGCACAGTAGCTCATGCCTATAATCCCAGGGCTGAGGGAGGCCAAGGTGGCAGAATCACTTGAGGCCAAGAGTTTGAGAGCAGCCTGGGCAACACAGTGAAACCTCGTGTCTCCCACAAAGTGTCTGGGCGTGGTGGCACACATCTGTAGTCCTGGCTGCTTGGGAGGCTGACTGGGGGGGATCACATGACCCCAAGAGTTCAAGGTTGCAGTGAGCTAGGATCATACCACTGCACTCTCGCCTGGACAACAGAGCAACACCCGGTCTCTAAAAATAAAAAAATTAAAAAAATAAAAAAAAAATGATCATACTTGGTATGGGTCTTTGTAAATGTAATTACTGAAGATCAGGTCACACTTGATAGGTACTAAATCTAATGGCTGTTGTCCTTAGAAGGAAAGGAAATGACACAGAGAGGATCAGGTGAAGACAGAGGCAGAGATTAGAGTGATGCATTTGCAAGCCAAAGACCTTCGAGGGTCGTCTGGGACACTAGGAGCTAGAAGAGGCAAGGAGAGCCACTGTGATTTTGGACTTTGAGCATCTAGAACTGTGAGAGAATAAATTTCTTCTGTTTTTTGAGACAGAGTCTCACTCTGTCACCCAGGCTGGAGAGCAGTGGCATGATCTCAGTTCACTGCAACCTCGTTCAAGTGATTCTCCTGCCTCAGGCTTCTGAGGAGCTTCGAGTACAGGCATGTGCCACCATGCCTGGCTAATTTTTGTAGTTTTAGTAGAGATGAGGTTTCACCATGTTGGCCGGGCTGGTCTCGAACGCCTGGCTTCAAGCGGTGTGCCCGCCTTGGCATCCCAAAGTGCTGGAATTACAGGCGTGAACCACCGCACCTGGCCAATTTATTCTGTTTTAACCACGCAGACTTGTAGTAGTTTCTTGTGGCCATTCTGAAAAACTGATGCAAGGTAAACTGAAGCGGTGACCTTGGGGAGCACATAGAGGGAGCACCAACCTAGACTGGGCACCGAGAAAGACTTGTAGGTGGAGAGGACACCCAAACTGAGTCTTGAGACATAGTACAAGCAGGGCAGCTGAAATGGGAAACCAAGGATTTGTGAGAGAATTCCAGCAGAAAGGATAAACGGGTGCAAGGTGCCTGGCAGCATGAGAGCATGGCACCATTTTGAGACCTCAGGCATTTGTTTTAGCAAAACTCTAGGGTGCAAGAGAGGAGAGAGGCTGGAGATGAGATCAATGAGGTATGGAAGGAATGGCTTTAAAAAGGCCTTGAAGGCCGGGCGCGGTGGCTCAAGCCTGTAATCCCAGCACTTTGGGAGGCCGAGACGGGCAGATCACGAGGTCAGGAGATGGAGACCATCCTGGCTAACACGGTGAAACCCCGTCTCTACTAAAAATACAAAAAACTAGCCGGGCGAGGTGGCAGGTACCTGTAGTCCCAGCTACTCGGGAGGCTGAGGCAGGAGAATGGCGTAAACCCAGGAGGCGGAGCTTGCAGTGAGCTGAGATCCGGCCACTGCACTCCAGCCAGGGCGACAGAGCAAGACTCCGTCTCAAAAAAACAAACAAACAAACAAAAAAGGCCTTGAGGTCCATCACAAAGAGGTAAGCTTTATCTTATAGGTGCTCTAGACCCTGTACAGATTTTCAGTTGGATGTCCCGGGTTGGTTGCTGACCATATCAGATCTGCCTGATAATGAATATGACACTAAAGAGATAGAATTGATATAATTCAGTGACCAATTATAATTGAGGTGCAAGGAATGGTGATTTTAAGGGTGGTGCTAAGATTTCTGTTATGAATGATTAGGTGTTTGCTGATCCCTCAGTTGAGAAGAAAATAGAGGGTTTAAACAGCATAATGACAAGTTCAGTTTTGGAAAAGTTAAGCATATTGGAAACCTGGTATGTAAATCCAGCCAGGAAATAAGAGCCTGGAACACTACCTTTGGGGATAGCAACATGTAAGGGATAGACTGGGTGGTGGGATGGAGGGGAGAGAGCAGAAGGGGAGACAGAGATCATAAAAGCCAAGAGAAAGGACATTTCAGAGCACACATTTTAGTGCAAAGTGCTATTAGGCCTGCAGGCTAGAAAGTGCTGACTAGATTTAACAATAAGACAGGTGATGACCTTAGGAGGTGCTCACTGGGGTGTTGGTAGCAGAAAACAGATAGAAGTAAGTGGAAGAGAGTATTAAAGTGAGAAAGTGGAAATGATAAATACAGACTACTCTTTCAGAGAGCTTAAGTCTTAAGAAAGGAAACAGCAGGAAAGGGCAGATAAGAGAGGGTTGGTTTTGTATTTTTCTTAAAAAATAGATGATATAAATATCTCATGCTGAGGGAATCCTCCAATGAAATAGAAGAGAAGAAAGTTATCTCATAAAGCAATGATAATGAAGCATCATTTAGGGCAAGATCCTGTTCTGCTGAGATGGGACGAGGAAAACAATTAGTGCATTGGGAGTGAACCAGCAGAACAAACAAGAGGGACTTGAGGGAGTTCCCTGACTTCTCTAAACTGAGGACAGGGCCTTTGCTGAGTGAGGGTGGGCTGTTGGTTAGGGATCTGGCGAAGTACTGACTTCAGTGGTGCCACTTTCTCCTGTGATTCTCAGTTGTCCAGGAGCTGGTAGTTCAGAGATTAGAAATAGTTGGCATGATTGAGGGTTGGGCCTTTGCCATGTAGGCATGTGGGGGAAAAGGGAAGCAAAGGAATTGAGGTTTTGGGAAAAAAATAATTGAATTAAGTTTCTTTGGAGTTTAGCCTGACTGAGAATGTACCTGTTTAGTCTTATTCAATGTCTTCATTTTACGGAGGGAGAACCTGAGAAATTTGCCCAGGCCAAAGCTAGTTGCTGGCAGAGTTGTGTCCAAAATTCTGACCTTTTAATCCTATGGCTTTTCTACTGAGTGAGGCACTCTATTCCATCTGTTTCTTGCTGCATGGTTGGCCAAACTCCTTGGTGGGGTATTTGAACACAGCTGTTAACCATTTGGGATAAGGCAATTTCACGTTGTCTCTCACCTGGCTTTTGAGTAGTGTTGAGTGGTGCTCCATCTAGATGTGGGTTGCTTGAATTCACCTGTTGGTGTTTGGAAACCTTGCTCTTTCTTCTGGTTCCCAGCAGACGTTGAAGAAGCACAGTCAGTATGACAGGAAAGGAAACTGTGTAAGGTATGAAGCTCGCGACTGTAGAGTGCCCTGTGATGGATCGCTTTCAAAATCTTTTTCCATTTTATCCCAATCACCATGAAGTCTTTTCTAATGTCAATCCCTTTTATCTCACTTTGAATATTTCTCCTTTGGTATCACTGTCTTTCTTTGTTGCAAGAAGAAATTGCCATCACTAGAATTAAGGCCATTGTGAAATAGCAAGAGACTGACTCCTCACCAATATTGTCACAGATATTTCAACACCACCTTCTTGACAGACACACTGAAAATATATCATCACACCTCTGCATCAGTCACTTTCTGAAACAAATGCAGTCTCAGTCTTTCAGTCTCTATGGTTGAAAGGCTCATTCTGAAAAAGAAAATAACTTGCTATCAATTGGAATTATTCTTAAATAGGGAAGATACATATTGTAAGTACTTAAAGCTTAATTATAGTGATATAAATTATGTAAATAATCACAATTATTAAAATTATTTATATTCTAACAAGTAAAAGATCCCAAAATAATATAAGTTGAGAATGCTGTGAAATACAGATCTTTAAAAACATTATCATTAGAACTGGACTGTCAGTAGTATTTATTTAAATGTTTAAATTGGGTGACCATTTTATTTTGTTGGATCTTATCACTGTACTCAGGACTAGGATTAACAAATTCAGCAAGTAAAAATACAGGATGCTTAACTAAATTTGTATAGCAGATAAACAGCCAATAATTTTTAGTGTAAGTATGCATACTTGCATACAAATGTATTCATTGTTTATCTGAAATTCATATTGTACGGCAATGTCCTGGGTTTTATGTGGCCACCTACTCAGGGTTCACTTCACTTTAGCATGGCAGAAACACTACCTTTGTCACCAGGTGTGGTCCTGCGTGTTTGCTTCTCAGGAGCCTCCCCTCCCCGTCTCCATGTCCTTGGGTTCATATGAAATTATCTTTGGGCTGTTGTATGCTACCTAGGCTGGAATGTGGATGAAGAGTTCAGCCGTTTCCACAGAATAAGGCCATGTGGAGGGTGGCTGGGAAGCAGGAGAGCAGGAGACTGAGACAATTCTGAAGGAAAAAGACCCAGAACCCTCCAATTGCTGGCTTGTCCTTCTATAAAACCTTGGATTGTGATGATTTCATCAAAGCATATCCTTTTAATACTCCTCTACCGGAACTCTCTGTTTTCAAGTCAGCAAACAGGATTCAACTTGTTTCTGACTTTTTTCCTTTTTTTAGATATGGGGTCTTGCTCTGTTGCCCAGGTTGATCTTAAACTCGTGGGCTCAAGCAATCTTCCCACCTCGGCCTCCCAAAGCTCTGGGATTACAGGTGTGACTAATATCAATGCACTTGTATTAATTAACGTTTCCCAGCCCTCTCCCACCCCCACCAGATGTTTATTTTACATTCCCGGAGTCTAAGCCAACAACTTAAACTGTGAAGATTTTTCTTCTCCCCTGACCCCCAACTCATAAATGGTGAGGGGTAAGGGTTGGTCAGAGTATTGGAAAGAAAGTTATCTAGTCACCGGGTAGAAGAAGGTGGGGGTTTTCTTCCAACTTGAAAGTCTGTGGGTAGTCAGGTGAGGAAAAGGAGGGGGAGTGGGTGGTGCTATCTGCCTACGTTCCAGCTGTACTCCCTACCCCGTCTTAAAGAATACTCCAGGGTCATTTGATTATTCACAGCCTGTCTGCCCCTGGTGGTGATGCAGTCTACATAGAATTGCAGAGCCTATCTGTCTAGGGAAATAACTTTATGAACTCCCCACTTTTCCATCCATCTTCGACTCCTTTGGTAACTATACTCTGGGTATGATATGGTTATGATAACTGACAGTAAGTCAGATAATGGCTCCTTTAAAATATGCAGATAAGTGTGAGTGTGTAGACATATTCACACACACACGCACACACACACACACACACGCGTACGTATTATATATATATTTGGAAAAAGGTTCCAGGCTGCAGTGTAGTGGTACAGTCATAGCTCACTGCAGCCTTACACTCCTGGGTTCAGGTGATCTTCCCGCCTCAGCCTCCTGAATAGCTGGGACTACAGGAGTGAACCACTGTGCCTGGCCCAATCTTTTAAAGAATAATTGTGATGTATATTTAGTACTCAGCCTCCTGAGTAGCTGGGATTATAGGCGCACACCACCACGCCCAGCTAATTTTTGTATTTTTAGCAGAGACGGGGTTTCACCATGTTGGTCAGGTTGGTCTCAGAAAATGAGCAAGTGCCAAAAAATATTAAAAAGGAAACAAATCACCCACAGTTCAGAGATCACTGCTACTAATATTTTGGAATACTGTTTTTCGGTTTTTCCATGTGTAAATGTTTTAAATATTTGAAATCACACTATCTCACTTAATGTTGAATCATGATCATTTCCCATTGTCAGGCCTTTTCTTTCTTATAAGGAGACCTTATATGCAAGATATTTAGAAGCATGATACGGGAATTTATCAGTCTCTACAACTCTCCCTAAACATCTTTCTGAAAGAGAACTTCCCTTAGCAGTGATTACTTTTGACTTCAAACTTGTAGCCTAAAATTCTCACCAATAAAGAATTTATCATTTTTGGAGGGAAAAAATGCATGTAAACTTCATAAGATGCCTTTTTTCTTAGGTTTTACAGCTCATACTCTCAAAATATTGCACAAAAAGCAGCACTCTCATGCAACCATCTCGACCGCTCTCCCATCATTGGCATGGTTAATTCACCATGTACACTTCTGAAGGCTTAAAGCCTAGTTTAAGGAGCGAAGCACTGATTTTATCATGACACTTTCTGCTCAAAAGGCAGCACTCTCTGTCTGATGTCTCTGCCCCATAGCCAACCCAGTCCCACTCTGCTTCTGACCAGATGTATGATTTAGATAAGTCTCTCTGCTGCTCTAGGTCTCAGTTGCCTTACCTGTAAAATAGAGGCTTCGACAAGATGATCTAAGGTTATTTTTTACCTTGACATTCATGATTAAAATTAGAGACCAAATTAAGAGAAACGTTCTTTTGTCATTTTCCAAAGGATGTCCGGGAATCCGGGCCCAGAGGCATGGAATGGACATGTAAAACCATGAAGTCTGGGAGAAATAGCGCTGGGGACACTGAGCCCAGGGAGCCATTTCCACCTTCCAAACCTAATACCTGCCATCCTGAAATAGCTCTACAGTGGCAAGGATTCCTTAGTTTCCAGTCTATTTTGAAATCATGTGGATTCCAAATTTCATTGAAGCCTATCTTTGGTTGCTCCACATCAACTGGGAATGCTTAAGAATTCAATCAAAAATGCCCATTGTAACTTTGGGTGCTTTTCTCTGTGGAAACTAACCTCGGCTCCAGAAAGTCAGATATAAAACAGGAATTCAGCAAATGTTTATTTAATAACAAATGGATGATAGACTACCTAGGTATACTTAGGTTCATGCATTTTTTTTTTTTTTTTTTTTTTTTTAGATGGAGTCTTACTCTGTTGCCCAGGCTGGAGTGCAGTAGCATGACCTCGGCCCACTGCAACCTCCGCCTCCCAGGTTCAAACAATTCTCCTGCCTCAGCCTCCTGAGTAGCTGGGATTACAGGTGCACATCACCATACCCAGCTAATTTTTGTATTTTTAGTACAGATGGGGTTTCACCATGTTGGTCAGCCTGGTCTCAAACTCCTGACCTCGTGATCCACCTGCCTTGGCCTTCCAAAGTGCTGGGATTACAGGCGTGACCCACCACCGCCCGGCCAGGTTCATGCATCTTTTGGGAATAACCCATGTGGCACTGGATTGTGAAAAGAATATATTTTTCACAATTTTCTAAATGGAAGGCTTAAGCTATTTGCATGTATAAATTAGTAAGAGATTTTCACTCCAGTAGGTGATTGTGTATACTTCTAAATTAATCGTGATAATACAGATGGTGGACCAGATAGCTATTCTATTTAGGGGATGTGTATTGAATTCATCTTGGCCTTGTTTTTTCATGATTATCCTCTTGGCCATTGTTGCAGTGCACTGGAAATATGAAATAAGTAACCTAAATGCACACAGAGGATAGAATATGATCATATCAAGGGAATGGAATTTACCTTTTGGATTACCTTCCCTGTGCACCATCACTATGCATATAACAATTTAATTATCATTAAAAAGCTCATGGCAACTGGATGAAGTGAGTTCTAATTTATCTGATTTTCTGCATGGGGGAAGTATTGTACCTTCCTGAAGTCACATAGCAGGCAACTGAATTGAGGTTCCATCCTAGGCTGATGAAGTTTGAAAGCTCACACAATTTTCACTGTCTGAGAGAAAAAGCAACATCAGACAAAAGGGCATCTTTATCAAAGGGAATTGGTTAAAGGAGTGGAAGAAACCTAAGGGACTAAAGGCATCGAATAAAAGAGATCTAAAATAGGGGAAATGCAGAAGACAAATAGGGCACATGTGAAAGGAAATGTAGGGCCAGGCACAGTGGTTCACATCTGTAATCCCAGCACTTTGGGAAGCCGAAGCAGGTGGATCACCTGAGGTCAGGAGTTCAAGACCAGCCCGGCCAAAGTGGCAAAATCCTGTCTCTACTAAAAATACAAAAATTAGCCAGGCCTGGTGGTGCACGCCTGTAATGCAGCCACTCAGGAGGCTGAGGCAGGAGAATCGCTTGAACCTGGGAGGCAGAGATTGCAGTGAGCCGAGATCGCAGGCCATTACGCTCTAGCCTGGATGACACAGAAAGACTCCATCTCAAAATAAATAAACAAATAAATAAAAATTGTAAAAAGGAAATGTAGCTGAAGTGAAAGAGGGGAGAAAGGAATAAGAGGAATCCAGTAACTGAGTTGCAGCCTGCCAGTGCTTGAAGAGTGAGCTACCTCGCCTGGCTTAGTTCTTTACCCAAGATCATGGGGTTTTGGTTTTTGTTTGTTTGTTCGTTTCTTTCTTTCTTTCTTTCTTTCTTTTTGAGACAAGACTCTGTCGCTCAGGCTGGAGTGCAGTGCTGCCATCCGGGCTTACTGCAGCCTCAACCTTCCTGGGCTCAGATGACCCTCCCACCTTAGACTCCCAAGTAGCTGGGACTACAAGCACGTGCCACCATGCCCAGTTAATTTTCTGTATTTTTTGTAAAGACAAGGTTTCACCATGTTTCCCAGGCTAGTCTCAAACTCCTGAGCTCAAGCAGTACTCCTTCCTGCCTCGGCTTTCCAAAGTGCTGCGATTACAGGCCACTGCACCCAGCCAATTATGGTTTGTTTGTTTTTTTTTTTTTTAAGGAAAGGTACCAGATTAATGGTCAAATATGTTTATCCATCCCACCAATACAATCTTTTTGTGAATTGTCCAACACATTACCTGTATTTTTAAACTTGGCTGTCTTTGGCTTGTTGGGGGACCATGGTATGAAATGGGGCAGTGGTCAGGGAGTCAGGAGATTCTAACACTTGCAGAAGGTCACTTGCTGCCTGTGTCACCCTGGACAAGCCTTCTAGCTTCTGAGTCTTAGCTTTTCCACTTCAAAAATACCCACTCTTCCAATCTGTTAATGTTTTGTACATATACATAAAATGTAGAAAACCTGAGTGAAATACATATGTGCATGTTAATTACACAGTCCTGTACAAAAATATCATGATAACTATTTCAACTTAAAGCTCCTGAGAGTAATATTTGTTCTTCGAATGTCGGAAGTGTAGAGAGAAAGGATTCAGGTTACATAAAGGATACTAGAGATAATTTGGATATAGAGTTCAATCTGGCCTCTCTGGTGACTATAATGATTTTGGAGATACTGGATTAATGTCCTTTTTACTCAGTGAGGAAATAAATCACTTTATGAGTCAAGATTTCATTTAACACCCTCTACAATAAAAACGAGGAACTTCATATGAAGCAATGATTTACTTGTGACTAGAGCTGGAGTCATTCTGACCAAGTTACTGAAGTTGACAGCAGAAGAAATATAAGCATCCAACAGTGAGTTGTTCCAAGTGGAAACGACCATGCTGTTTCCAGAAACATTTGGCAAGCAATCTGTGTGGGGAGAAAATAGCGAAGGCAAAAATGAACAAATGACAATTTAGCCGTCAATGTGTGCCTCGTAGAGTCACTGCAGCTAAGGGAGAGATCTCCTGATTTTAGAGTCATAACTCCTCTTCTTACTGCATGCAAATAAAGACGCATTGGCTTAATGTGAGCAGATCAGGGAATTTATGAGTCAGCAAAAATGAATAAAAATGCTGGCTAGGTAATAAATAATTGTGTCTATTTACTGTCTAGCTGCTCAATCTTTAACTTATGTCAGAGGCATAAATAATAATATCTGAACAGTACAAATGCAGGCATATTACCTGGACTTGAAGTTTAAAGTACAATCAGCATTCCACAATAAAGATTTTTGTAGGATCTATTATTAGATCCCCTTTTGTAGACTTTATACTATTAAAGAAAATATTATACCTTCCCTCTTGCCAGCAGATAAAAATAAAATTATTTCTGGTTTAAATCTCGGGTACTAAAATACTTTCAACTTCCGGAGATTACCAGGACATTCCAAGATACTTTAGAAAAGTTTTGTTTTGGGGAAATAGAGGCTTATTTGGGGGCAGAAGAAAATGTATCTAATCATTAATTTCAAACATTGTGCAATTTGCTTTTCCTCAAATACAGATATGATCAAGTCCTTTCTCTTTGAAAAGTATGAAACAAACTTTGGCACACATTTTTTTAAAAAATGTTAAAAATTGTCCTTCTTTTGAAGATAAATGAAGTAAATGTTACAAACCATTATGTCTTACATTAGCCGTTATTACTGTATTTATTACTTTCAAAGTCATGATCACTGTCTCTCTTCTAAAATATTATTATGACCCTATCTGATATTTAATTGTGTACTATTGGAGACTACAGCTATGATTTGCTATATATTTTTTAAAAACAACTGATCCTTTTGCTCTTGTATTGTAAAAAAATTTTAACTCTACCATCCCAAATTCCTCACTTCACACCATGACTAAGTTACAGTCTCCTTGAAAGCAGGGATTATCTCTGTCTTGTTCACAGCTATATCTCCAATCCCTTCTGCATAATAGGTGTTCAGTATACCTTTGTGGAATAAATGGCTGCATTGAAGCAGGAGCCTCTTTCAATGTGCTATGAAAGGGAACAGTGTAAGGAGAAGTTGAGCAACAGCACCAAGTGCCACAAGAGATAATATTATTTCAGCTCACCTTGGGAAAATCTCCAGGTTCATTGCATCTGAAACTCCTATGCATGCTTAAGACAGTGACAACTATGTAATGTTTTCTATTCATGAGTGAGAAAATGAAACTAAGAAACGAGAAAATCAGCATCTGAGTTAAGGTGTTTGGCATAGTGGTTAAGAGGCACTGGGGTGACGCAATCTGGGTTCACATCCTAAGCCTGCCATTTGCTAGGTGTATGATGCTGGGCACATTGTTTACTTTCTAAGTGCTCCCATTTCATCACCTGTAAATGGGAAGACCCACCTCACAGGCTGTTGTGGGGACAATGAGTTAATATGTGTGAAGTGCTTGAAACAATACTGATCTTGACTCATGACAAGTACTGTGGAGGCATTCACTGCTGGCTTTATTACTCTAAAGAGGCCAGCTGGCAGGCCTGGAGGACTAGGGGACCAGAGATTAAGTCCATCTTCTGCCACTGACTAGCTGTGAGTGCTAGTTTGACATCTCTAGGTTTCTGTCTTTGCATCTGTGAAATAAGGGTGTAGGCTACATGGAAGGGCTTCTGGATTTTAAGTCCTATAATACTTTATCTGGCCCTTCATTTCTTCCCTTCTAAAATGGAATTGTACAAGGTTGCTGCAATGAATGTGTATGTACCATACAAATGCAAAGCAAGTATAGTGTCCATTTTTAGTGTCAATATAGGGTATATTTGGTGCTATATTCACTACAAAAGCATTTCAATATTAATTTCCAAATCTACTAAGTCCCAATTGCACTGCAAGTATAAAATTAAGTGGTCATAAAAGAAAATAAAGCAACTACAAAATCGTTCTGATAGGATTGGCTCCTCGTTCTGAAACAGGAGGCCAATGAGTATGCTTTCTCATGAATTTCTGGAGTGAGAGACATCTCTCTCATTCTTGGTGTCTCTGTAATTTAATACACTTGTATCCTTTTAAAAATCGGATTCTTCATTTGTTTCCTTTTGTTCTAGAAATACGCATAGCCTACTAATATATTTGCCTCAATTGGGTAAGTTTAGCCCGAGGGTGGGAATATTTAGTAGACTGGGAAAATCTTTCATAAATCTGTAAATGCTGGAGATCCATAGAGAGCCCATGATTTTTGGGAAAAGGATAAAGTGAATACACAATAGTTGATGAAATGATGATTATGTGGGCTTCCTTTACCCGCTGATCACTTGAGTGTAACTAGATGTTACCCACACAGCAGGTGGGCTTGATCACCTGATGGCTCACAATCTAATGACTGCAACCGAGGAGAATTTAACAAGGGGACTTTATTATTTGCAACAAGTAAGAAGGGCACCAGGGATAGTTCTCAAAGCAGTGCCTCCCAGAAAAATGGTGAGAACAGAGCTTGTATTGGGCTGGTTAGCTGAGTCATTGCATGTAGAGGCAGAGTAAAGGTAGAGCAGGCGTAGACCTGATCATGCTTCTACATACGTCACATGTATAGTATGTATAGTATAGAACATGGCTAGTAAGCTCCTCCCTGAGCAGGGATTTAGTACAGTAATGAGTGGAGTTCGCCAGAGTTCATCTCCAACTCAGCCACCTATGGATCCAACCAGTTTCTGTTTCTCCTGAGTTGAGCTTCTCCCCTGAACTTTTTGAAACAATGAGAACTCAAGGTGCATCATTTGTAAGTGAGTACTTTTTCACAGTGTGTACCCAAAATCCTGGGGACCCTGGGCTACAGACAGGTAAAAATTTACAAAACTGGACTCTCTCATTCTCTCTCTCTCTCTCTCTCTCTCTGTATATATATATGCTATATAAAAATGTAATGGGGCTGGGCGCGGTGGCTCACGCCTGTTATCCGAACACTTTGGGAGGCCAAGGCAGGCAGATCATGAGGTCAGGAGATCGAGACCACACTGGCCGACATGGTGAAACCCCATCTCTACTAAAAATATAAAAAAATTAACTGGGTGTGGTGGCGGGCACATGTAGTCCCAGCTACTCAGGAGGCTGAGGCAGGAGAATCTCTTGATCCTGGGAGGCGGAGGTTGCAGTGAGCCAAGATTGTGCCACTGCAGTCCAGCCTGGTGACAGAGCAAGACTCTGTCTATATATATATCATGGGCTGTATACAATATATGATCATAACATTTTAGAACTAGAAAGGATCTTAAAGCTTACCTAAAATATGGTGATTTAAAACTTGTTCAATAATGTGACAAGAAGGATACTTCACTTTGTGCTATTTTTTCTAAAATCTCATAACCCCAGCCTAATCATGAGAGGAATATCAGATGAACCTAGATTGGGGGAATATACTACAAGATGTCCAACTGGTACTTCTCAAGACTGCCAAGGTCATGAAAAACAAGGAAAGACTGAAGAACTGTTGCAGACCAGATGGGACTGGGGAGACATGACAAATAAATGCAATGTGGGACTTTGGATTGTGTCCTGGAGCAGAAAGAGAACATTAGTGGAAAAACTGATGAAATCTAAACATGTCTTAAGTTTAGTTAATAGTAATGCACTAATTCAGCGTTTTAAATGTGGACAAGCATACCGCTGTCTTGTAAGGTGTTAACAATGGGAAGAATGAGCGAGAGGGGCATATGGGAGCACTCTGTATTCTCTATGTAACTTTCCTATAAATCTAAAATTGTTTCAAAGTAAACAGTTTATTTAAAAATAGCTAGACACTTCTTTTGGGAGGCCAAGGCAGGAGGATCACTTGAGCCCAGGAGCTCAAGAACAGCATGGGCAACACAGCAAGACCCTGTCTTAAAAAAAAAAGACACTTTTAATGAAAATAATTACTCTTTTCATTACTCTTTTAATTTCTAATTTTTATTTGTAAAAATAAAAATTTCCATTTTTATGATTTATTATTATTTCTGATTTTTATTTCATTATTCTTTTTATTTCTAATGAAAATAATTACTCTTTTCATAATAATAAAGTGAAACATTGCTCTAATGGTGGCCTAGACTATATGAACTGTTTCAGAGGTCAAATGTATTAGTAAATATATAACTCCCTTGGATGGGAAATTTAACATGAGCATACTTAAATGTTCTACTGTTATTAAGAATTTGTAGGCCCGGAGCAATGGCTCATGCCTGTAATCCCGGCACTTTGGGCAACCGAGGCGGGTGGATCACCTGAGGTCAGGAGTTCAAGACCAGCCTGGCCAACATGGTGAAACTCCATCTCTACTAAAAATACAAAAATTATCCAGGTGTGGTGGTGGGCACCTGTAATTCCAGCTACTCAGCTTAAAACCCAGGATGTGGAGGTTACAGTGAGCTGAGATCATGCCACTGCACTCCAGACTGGACGACAGAGCAAGACTCTATCAAAAAAAAAAGAAAAAATTGTTTACTTGCATCTTTCCCCATGAGTATTCATTTTAATTATTCTAAATACAACTTTGCAAACAGTAGAATGAAATTTTGCAAATAACTTTTTCATATTAAATACAGTATAGGCTTTTCCAAAAACATCAGTTTAGAAAGATAAGCTGTTTCATTTTGAAACTAAAGGAAAAGAATAAGAAGCCAATGACATATTTTGTCTGATCATTTCCTTTACCATTTATTTAAGTGGTTTAAATATTAGCTCTGAAAAGATCTATATGTCTTTATAAATTTCTTAGGACTCTTATTGAATTGTTTCTTTTTTTAACTGTGGAGATTAAGGCCATAACTTTTATTAATATCAGATAAAAGATGTATGGGAAAATATATTAGCTTGTTCCCCAAGCGTAAAGACAGTCATGTAATATTTAGGGTCATCTGTTACTTTTATTATGCTGCAGTTTGAATATGGTAGCAGCTAATAAATTAACTTGCTTAAATTCATGCTTGGCTATTCATTACAAAGAAAAACTGGAATTCAGACCCAGTGTGAAGGTTCGTCATGCAGATAAATTTGATTGATTCCCAAGCAAATTATGAGAAGAAAACGAACCTTCTACTTATCCCATTTGACCTCATCTCCAGTCATATTTGCAAAACAGGGAAGGTAAAGAATGGCAGCTAATCTCTAGACAGGACATTGGGCTGACCATGGAAAGATGGAGGTTTGCATAAAGATATCTTGAATGGAATAAATAATTTGGTGGAGATGTTCTTATCCCTTTCACATCAGTCCATCCTGCAGAACAAAGTAACATTTTCTTACGTGTTCCAGAATTTAATAATTTGAGTCTGAATTGTTCTCCCTGGAACCCTACTGGTGCTCCTCTTTGGAGTAGAGCAGGATACCCTCCTTTCTTTCCAAACCTTTCCCTCTCCCTTCTCTCTCAAAGTTCCTAGCTATGACTCTCAGATTATCAGACTGCACAATTTAGTACCCCTTCCCTGCCACTGTCACTCTACCTCATTCTTTGAAGATTTTAGCTCCTTGACCTCTCTCTCTTAAACCATGCTAGAATTTGCCAAGAAATATGCAAAATTATTGTTATATCAGGATGTGTTGTGTATTTTTCTGTTCAATAAACATAAACGTAACATCTCAGTAGAAAACAGAAACAAGGACTCTCACACTGTCACCTGTCCTTGATAGATGGGTGCAGAGTAACGGTGGGCACATGTTTCCATGGCACTCTTCTATCTCTTCTTTTGCTATTTGTTCAAGACAAAAGGCCTGCTTTCACCTCAGGACCTTTACACTTGCTGTTTCTGTCTCCCTGGAAGGCTCTTCATCATTATCTGCACCTGACTGACCTCCTTCACCTCTTTCAGGTTTTTGCTTAAATATTTCCTTCTCCGTGAGGTTTTCCAAACAGTTTTATTTAAAATTGCTCCCCTGCATTTCCAGTTTTCCTATTTCCCTCCACCACATTAGTTTTCTATAGCATTTATCACCAGGTAATGTAATATATATTTCAACTATGTACTTGTTTGTAGTCTGCCTCTGAGGCAGACACATTTGTGTATTTTGTTCACTGCTATATCCACAGTGCCTAGAACGGGTGGCGCAAAACAGATGGGAAGTGATATACAGCACATTCTCCAATAACATCATTCAGTTCAATGCTGTTTCATTATAGCATTCATGGGAAAAAAAGAATTGGTTTCTCTATGGGTCATTTCACTTAAAGTCGCAGTTTTCAAGAATCTTCACAATCTTAAGTGAGGATTTATTGTATTCATAACTATGGATTGAATTAATCAATTAACCTCATGAAGTAGGTACTATCTTTATTCTGATTGTAGAGGTAAGGAAACTAAATTTTGAACCATGAAGTAACCTCTCCCACAAACATCGGCATGTAAGTGATATTGGTTGGACCCAAATCAGTACCCAGACACTGGGCAATTTGTACTCAGGGCTCTCCACTGCTTCGCTTTTCCTCTGTGCATTAAGTGGAGGACTTGTCTCCTAACTTTGTAAAGGCTGAAATTTGAGGTAGTGGATAAGAAGCTAAAGAATATGACATTATGGGCTTGAGCTGTTTCAATGGCTATTTGTCCAGCTACTGTGATTTTTATTTAGACAATAAGAATCTGAAATATATTTTAACAATGTAACCTGAGTATCGCAGAGGTACACAAAGTCCTGAGGGGGAAATATGCCCACTCTGCTCACAGAATAGCAAAGACTAAGTATGGGTGTGGGAGCGGCGGGGGTGGCAGGGGTGGCAGCAGTGGTACAGAGAAGTAACATGCCCTTTGCACAAACCTATCAGAACAGATACCAACTGGAGAATTTTCATTTTGGTTTTTCACTGACTTATGCTGAGAATGAAGTCTTTATGGTTGAGGAAACAATATAGCTTTTTGATTGTCCAAGATGGGAAACTGTAATTTTAGCTCACCATAACTATAACTAAATGCATTGCCGGTTTTATTTGAGTTTTAATAATTTTGGCAGTGTGATGATAATTTTGATGAAATAAAATGTTAAATTCTAAACCACACTGATGAGTTGATTCTATATGCGATAGGTGCACTATAGTAAACAGTTTACTAAACATCAGAAATAATATGACACAGTTTGCCTATTATAGGCCGAAAATGTTACTATGATAGAATACCAGTTTTGAAAAAGTAGCAAAAAAAAAAAAAAAAAAAAAAAACTATTATAAACAGTTTGGGTCACAGAGAAAAGAATTTGATGTAAGTAGAATTTGGTAGATATTTCTATCAAGCATTAAGAACAGATTTAATATGAATGCCAGCTGCAAGTTAGAAAAGTGTCACTCCTACAGAGTGCAATGGTTCAGACGTTTGGGAGTGTCATAGGTCTGGGTACCCTCTCAGAGCAGAAGAGTCATTGACAGGCATCAGCCCATATGATGGATGAAGAGATGTGCCATACTTTGAAAATGTTCACATTTTTTTTAATGCCCAGAGGAAACTAATTTAAGCTTCAATAACATGCTGGTTCAAACAGAATACAATATTTTGAATATTAATATAAGACTACATGTTTCACTCTAGCAGATGAAATATTCTTTGCTCAAGGACAAAAGTCAAACCTTAACATTGGTCCTCCAGAAAACTCTCAAGTGTAGCTGAGTGCTCTACTCTGCTGTAAATAAAGTAGCTGAGCTTTGCAACTGAGAGAAGAAAAGTAATCAAAGTTATCCTGAGTTTTTAGGAACTAGGACTATAACAATATAATGGTATTTCTTGGTAATGGGGAAAGTTACAGCAAGGAAGAAAGGGAGTCTTTCCCTTGATGTACGAAACTTAAAATGATGCAAACACTCTGAGACAGGTGTTTTACCAGAAGACACATCACAGAATGTGAAAAAAGAGTAGCATTGGTTTTGAAGAATATGAAACAGGTTTAGAAATAAATAACAAAGGGTAGATCCATGCTAGCTAAATGCAATGAGTAATTTTGGAGCATGAAACAATTGATATACATTACAATGCACATTATTGAAACAATTGGTGAAATGTAAATATAAACACATTAGATAATAGTATTGTATCAATGTTAAATACTTAATTTTGACTATTGTATTATAGTTACGTAAGAGTGTCCTTTTTTAGGAAATACACACTGAGGTATTTGGGGGAAAGAAGCATATTTGTACCTTACTCTTAAACGATGGTTCAGTGTGTGAGTGTGTGTGTCTGTTTGTGTGTGTGTCTGAAGACAGTGTGCACATGTGAGCACAAATGATTAAGCAAATGAAGGCAAAATGTTAACAATTGGTAAATCTGGATAAAAATAAAATGCACACAGGACTTCTTTTTTACTATATTCATGCAAATTTTCTGTGTTAGCATTATACCAAAATAAGAAGTTACCAAAAAAAGAGAACTCAAAAATATTCCCATGTAATTGGAAGCAATATTATAAAATCATACATTACATGGGAATATTTTGGGTTAGTAGCATTATTAAATAACATGAATTTAAAAAGTAATGAAGAAACCAAAGAAATACATAGAACTGAATATAAATAAAATAACCTGAAAAAATACGTTGGAAAGGAGAAAGTAGTCCTTAGGAGGAAATGTATAGCTCTTTAAAATCAACATGTCAGAAAACAAGAAAGCTTATCACCAAGCCAGCAGGGAATTTGCCATTGTTTTCCTTTTCGTTCTTCTGCCACTTGGCTGTAGATGAGAGTGTAGCCATGGAAGTGCCCCAACTTTCTGGATGCAGGAACAGAAAAGGGAGTTCCAGGGAGGTAGAAAGTACCAGGGAAATCAGAAGAGGAATGAGCCCAGGAAAGTGAGCCCCTAACATTGTTTATGAACCTCTAAGCTCCCCCTTGAGCTGCACATGCTGGGTCTGAGCCTAGTCAGCATATAAAAGACTTTGAGAGGCTGGGCACCGTGGCTCACGCCTGTAATCCCAGCACTTTGGGAGACCGAGGTGGGTGGATCATAAGGTCAGGAGATCTGAGACCATTCTGGTGAAAACTGTGAAACCCCGTCTCTACTAAAACTACAAAAAAATTAGCCAGACGTGGTGGTGGACGCCTGTAGTCCCAGCTACTTGGGAGGCTGAGGCAGGAGAATGGTGTGAACCCGGGAGGCGGAGCTTGCAGTGAGCCGAGATCTTGCCACTGTACTCCAGCTTGGGCCACAGAGCAAGCAAGACTCCATCTCAAAAAAAAAAAAAAAAAAAAAAAAAAAAGAAAGAAAGAAGAAAGAAAGACTTTGAGAATTGAGCTAACAGATCATCAGGTCCTAGACTGGCCAATGCCTGGACCACATAAAACAGATCCAAGTAGCAATCCAAAACCACCAAACCACAGCACACAAAGTGTGTAAAAACTGGTCACCAGAACATAACCCAATTGTCTATTAAAATTAAAATATCAACATTTTCCATAGGATTTAAACAAGACCCAGGGTATTATAACATAATATTTAAAATGTTCAAGATGCAATCCAAAATAATTCAGCATACAAAGACCCAGGAAATCTCAACTCACGTGGCAAAACACAATCAACAAATGGCAACATTGAGATGACAGTGATGTCGGAATTAAGTAAAAAAGACTTGGAAGCAACTATTATAAATTCTCCAACAAGCAATTATAATACTCTTAAATCGAAAAATAGGAAGTCTTAGCAAAGAAATAGAAGATATAAAGAAAAATACAATGAAAAATGTTTAAACTGAAAAATACAAGTGAAACAAAAAAACTGACCTGACAGGCTAAATGGCAGAATGGAGACGGCAAAAGAACAAGTCAGTGAATTGTAGAGAATCAATAGAGACTATTTCATCTGAACAACACAGAGAAAGTATTTCTAACAATGAAAAGACTTATGGTCCTATGACATACTTTTTAAAAAACTCAACGTTCCTGTCATTGGAGTCTCAAAAAAGGAGAAATAATATGCTGCTGAAAAAAATGTGAAAAAATAATAGCTGAAAGCTTCCCAAATTTAGAGAAAGATATACATAAACCTATGTATTTAAGAATCTCAGCAATCCCCAAACAGTATAAGCAATGAAATCCCTACTCAGAAAACACCATAATCAAAAATGCTGAAAACTAAAGACAAGGAAAAATTCTTGAAAGTATCTAGGAAAAAATAATTACATGAACAAGAATGATTTTTGTTTTAAAATAATATTGGATTTGCAGAGAGTTGTCAAGATAACACAGAGTGTTTCCAGAAACTCTTCACCCAGTTTCCTCTGATGTTAACCCAAAAGGCCATGAGGAAATCTAAATGACCAGGTTCCAGAGGGAGAAGAAACAGCAGTGTCTGGTGCCCAGAGTCGACCAGATGCCCCACCAGTTCAGATCCACAGGAGAATGATCCTCCACATGGCCAACTCCATCCTCATGCAGCAGTGCTCCACAAGCACAAGACAAGTTTGTCCTGATGCTCCTTGCCCTGACAGATGTTCAGGACCTTCCTTTGATTCAACCCCTCCACCTAAATGGCCCAAGCTTTCCAGGCTCTCATTGTGCAGACCCCTTCCTGTAAACCACAAGGCCCTACAGGTGCTGGACACTGTTGTTCTCACAAACACATCTCATGTCCACTTTTGCAGAGCCTGAGGTACTCCAAGCTCTTTCGACCCTTTCATTCACTCTGCTCCTGCCTCTGTCTTGAAATGCTATTTCTTCCTCCTCTTTGCATATCTCTCCCTCATCTTTCAGGTCTTAAATGTATGCCTTTGGAGAAGCTTTCACTGATTTCCTAGGTAAAATTAATTCCTCCTGTTCCTCTTTTTCATCTGTGCTTTAAAACTTTCTTTAAAAGCACTTATTGCAATATGCAATTGTATAACGATGTGATTATGTGTTGAATGTGCACATCAGTGTCTCCATGATGACAGGGATTGGATCTGGTTTTTGTTCATTTACTGTATCCATTCTCAGAGTCACCAGGGGAGGGTGGTTATGGCATTGGGTGGGACACTTTCTTGCACAGATGTATTAGATTTTGCTCAGTAACAAAGCATAAAACCCAGCCTTCCAGTGGCTTGTAAAACAAACATTGACTTCTCACTCATGGGTCTGTGGGTGAGCTGTCTTCTGCCTAGGCTTGGCTAGGGTCAGGTTTTGGGTTGGTTTCATTCTCAGGTCTGTCTGTCATTCAAAAGGTGAAGAGGACGTTGTGGCCTAAGCATGTTCATGTTATGCTGGACGTCACAGCAGAGGAGGAGGTGCAGAACAAAGGCTGCTCTCAAAGCCTCTACTCAGACCCGGCTCACTCTCATCTGCTGGTATCCTGCTGTTCCAAAACCAGCCAGAGGGCCCAAGGTCAACATAAGGGAGAAATCAACCTCCCCTGCCTGTGAGACATAAAGTTTCCAAATGGTCCCTTACCAAGCTGCTCTGTAACCACATCAGACCCTGGCACCTGGGACTGCACACTGCGGGCACCATGGCCTGGGCCTCACAATTCTTAGAAACAGGTTCCACTCAGGAGGCCATCGGTGTCCCAGGTGAGGAACGACATGCTCCAAATGTCACCCAGCACAGGTGTCAGAAAAGGAGGAAAACTTTGTCAAGGACCTTGGGACAGTGCATTTCAGGAAAGTCCTGCCCCCATGTTGACTCCACAGTGTACTTTCACAAAGCCCCTTAGTATCAAATTCAAGGCTGTCACTTACTGTCAGCTGATGTTTATTGAAAGCCTCTTGGGTGCTGGGAGGTGCACTTTTGGGTGGCAACACAGGCAAGAAACCAGGCCTGAGTCAGACCGTTCCTTTGTGGTTTCCCATCCCTCCTCCTTCCTACAGAGTTGTCCCTTTAATTTAGACTCATCCCCATAACCCCTGTGAACCAGCAAGGGACAGCCAGGCAGAGCCCAGGTGACATGAACATAAAACAAATGAAAGAAGAGGATTCATTGATACAAAACCAGGATGTCAGGAACCGTCACTTGAGAAATGCATTCTAGTGCTTTAGAAGTCTTGTGAATTATGTTATCGGGTTAGTTGAAATGTGGGAAGTCTTTTCCTAGCCATATGCGAAAAGATTGTCTTTACACAGTAGGCAGACCAAAAATACACGCAGAATGAGTGGGAAACCCCATATGTGGTATGGGAGAAGGGGGAGTGCCAGCAACAGATGCGCCATGACTGAGTACTGGCCATGTCCACACACTGTGCTAACTGCAGTGGCTGCTTTACCGCGTGGTGACGCAACCCTATGACAGAGTACTATTATTATCCCCCATAAACACACAACATACACAGGATTGAAATGCAACTTCAAGAGCTATGCAAACAAGAATAAAGCAAGCGAGTACACAGTATCATGTCTGATGAGTGTGAACTTTGGCGGCAGAAGACTTGGTTCTCGTCCTGTCCAGGCCACTGGAACCCACTATCTGTGGGTGCAGGTCATTTTCCATCATGGAGCTAATACCTGAGCTAAGCACTTAGCTGGGCATTATTTCACTTAATCCTTACAACTGCCTTATTAGGTGCTTTCCATAGCTCTGCTTCAGCTGAGGTTTAGAGAAGTTAAACCATTTACCCAATATTTGAACTGGATATGTCTGACTCTACAACCGGTCTCTTCCATTCTATTTCGTCCATATAAGCCATAACTTGGGTGCCTTTGTGAACATCAAAAAAGATGCGTATAAAGTCACCTTGGGGAACGTTAAACCTAAGTCGATTAATATTACAAAATCAACTGAGGCCATGTAGAACTTCCTTTAGAAAATTCATACAGCCAATCATCATATTATTTCCCAAATGTTTACTTAGGTGCCTGTTGCAAGCATTATCTTATGTCATCTTCACATAAGCCCAGGAGGAAGCTTCTGCTCTAATTTTTAGATATTAAATTTCGCGTTTCAGGGAAACGCTGTTCGCGTGTGAGGTAAAGCAACAGGAGCCACTGAAAGGCGGCGCGGCATTGCTGTCCGGCCTCCTGTATCTCGGTGAGTAGAAAACGCGGGAGCGGGAGGGACTTCCCAGCTCCCGACGCCAGGCACAGGCACAGCCGCCGCGTCAGAGGGAAGGCGACGTGGTTCAACAGCAACACAGCCATTACTAGCGCTGAGCAGGGATGTAAGGGCAGAGCCGAGTTATCAGAGCTCTCCGAATCGAGTCCAGGGTCTCGACTGCCACAGACGGGTCGCCTCCTTCAGCCCCCGGGACTTTTCCTTGGGAATGTCCGGGCGCGGACCTACTAGCTTCAGAGCCCTATGGGTGATCCCTTTCTGCTGGGCAACTGGGGTTGCGCTTTACACTACAAATTGAAGACGTCACTTTTTCCATTTGTTCTGCAAACGTTTATCGTGCACCGTCCACTCCCTTACAAACTCAATGTGCCGGCGGCAAGAGGCAAGACCGCAGGCCCGAGGGCGCGCCTCCCGGTGTCGGCCGGTGTGAGCGGTGGGCGAAGGTGGCCCGGGCGCCCGCTCCGAGCCGCGGCAGAGACCCGCAGCCTCAGGGCCCGGCCTGCGCGCGCCCGGGGGCAGCTCTGGCCCACGCACATGCACACGCACGAGAGCGCTGACTCCCGCGTCCCCGGCGCCAGGCGCGGGCGGGAGCCCAGGAGTCAGAGCTGGAGGGAGCTCGAAGAGGGGCGGGTGCCCGCGAGCGGCGCTCGTGCTTAAGTTCCCTGGCTCCTTAAGCCCCGCCCTTGCCCCGCCCATTCCTTCTCCCGCGCGCGGGCTCCGCGCGCCCTAAACCGCGCGCGTGCGCGCGCGTGCGCAGGCCGGGGCCCTCCGGGGGCGGCCCCGTAGTCTACAACGAAACCGTCGGCAAGGGCCCGGATTAACCCTTTCTCTGCTCGCCCACTTAGAGACCCGGTCGGGTTCCGTGCCTGCGCAACCCGGCGGCGCGCCTTCCCCCCAGCCCGCACCGCGCATGCACGGGAAGGGGGGGGGGCGGTGGGGGTGTTCACGGCCGGCTAGACATTCTGTGCTCGTGCAGGAGGAGGGCTGCTACCGTCAGGGACGTGCACGATTTCCCCCACCCCGCCCCCTCCCCAAACTCCAAAAAAAATCCAAAACACACTGCCACCCACCGTGCCCCCGCGCCCCGAGCCCATCCCGTCCCGGCCTGCGTTTGCTAGGGAGCGCGGGGAACCCACGGGAGTGTCTGTGGCTGTGCCAGGCTGCAGGTAAGCGCGGGCCAGGGTGCGGAAGGGGCTGGGGCCGTCAGTGAGGCGGGCGCGGGGGCGGCCGGCGGCTGGCGGGGCGGCCCGGAAGACGCGCGTTCTCGCCGAGCTCTGGGGCACCAGCCAGCTCCGGGATGTGCGGCGGCCGCCAGCGGCGCGGAGCGGGGACGGGCGTGGGCCGGGGCTGGGCGTGGGGCCGGGGCGCCCTGGGGGCCGCGCGGGCCGGCGAGCGGGCTCGGGGAGCAGGCAGGCGGCGGCGGCC
>NC_045451.1:65965426-66064078 GCF_002776525.5 Piliocolobus tephrosceles | reverse complement strand
CCGGGCTCGCGGGCGGAGCGGGGCGCGGCGCGGCGCGGAGCTGCGGAGCCGGCCGCACGCCCGCTCCCGCTCGTCGCGCCGCCGGGGCAGCCGCGGGCCGCAGTCCCTCCTTCCGCGCTCCGAGCCGCGGTCCCCAGTCTGCGCTCGTTGTCTGATTATGAAAGGGAAAGTGGCCCTTTCACCACCTGGCTCCCAGGCTGGGAGCTTTTGTCTGGGAAGGAGTGCACACGGCCTCATCCACTCCCCACCTCCCAGCCCCAAAGAAATTGAGAGCGAGGACTCGATACGCCTTGAGGGCTCCTTGGGTCTGCTCTTAGCTCCCTGCTTCCTCCCCACTCCGAAGTTGCAAGCTTGCAACAAGGAAGTCGTGCAGCCGCCATTGTCGGGCTGTCCGGGGCAGGGGAGGCGGCTGCAGCTGCTTATGTAAGTTTTTGGCTTTGCGGGAAGCCCGCTCCCTGCACTGTAGCGCGGCTCAGCGCGCCCGCAGTTTGGAGAGCAATTAGGAAGGGGCAGCCTTATTGTGAAGGTGGTGTTGGGGCTACGTCTTTTCCTACATGTGCCTACACAGATGCTAGCAACAGCTGTCTTCCAGTTTTGACTCACCTGAACTTAGCGATTGGAATCTCTCAATGGCAAGGGGGGTGGGGCGGGGAGGAGGCCGTCATGGACACACATGGTCTCCTTTCCAGGTCTCATACATCTTGAGAGAGAGCGGGGAGAGGGGTGGGTGGCCAAGTACACACTAGCCAAAAAAAAAAAAAAAAACAACAACAACACATTGATACGTTGTCATAGCTAGTCTAAGGCCACTCCTCTCCCTGGTCCCATGCATTTTTATCCCACAAGCCCTAGGACGAGTTAGTGACTACAGTAGTAAGTGTCACAGTAGTAAGGTTTTTGCATGGGGTGCCTAGTCTCTGGATGACTACAGGCCTGGGTGCTTCTAGGGAATACGGAGGCAGAAGCCCGTAGAATGATCAACTCAGAATCATCTTTTGGAAATGTTGCCTAACCTCAAACTTCAGATGAGACATCCCGCTTCTACGCTGGGCAGCTCGGTGTGTTCACTTTTCTTTAGAAGGAGCTTATGGGTTTCAAGGTGTTGGTCTCTCCGGGTTGGAGTCTTGTTCCGCGGTTTTTGTGTTAAGAGTATTACAGCCCAGTCCTTTGCTCCTACCACACCAAACAACTTACCTGTGTGGTCACTGTTCAGTAGAGGAAACTTTTTGTTTTTCAGGATATGGGTCTGCAGGATGGAGTTCTTCCGGTAAGAGTTAAAACTCGCAAAAAAGCTAAAATTCTTTCACCCTTCTTGTAGGGATAGAGGTAAAAACACCTGGATTTCTCAAATACAGTCTTAAAGACAAATGTGTGTACTGTTAATACATCACACAGGTGCAGAAAGAAAAAGCAGTCATTGTTCCCTCTCCTCCCATGTTACCTGTTGGGTTTATGTACTTCTGTAGCTTTATTTATAAAGGTATATACTTCTCCAGGTTTATATGAGTCTAGAGAAAAATGTAGAGGGCTAACATACCCAGCGGGAAATGGGATGAGTGTAGGGGGCACGGTGCACTTGTTTTTTTCTGTATCTGTGTAGCCATCAACAACTGTACAAATGTGGACATGGGCTTAGTGTGTGAGGAGAAATCTCTTAATGGTTCTCCAACCCCTCCTTCCAGTACCTAGGGCGCAGCCCCTTTATGCCCGAGTGCTACAGCCCTTACCTGTTCTAGTCCATATCTGTTCAGAACTGCACTTGATGTGCCAGCCACCTACCTGCCCAACCTGAAAATGCACAAGAGAGGGAACAAGAAAGTTTATCTTTAAAAAAGCAATTCTTGGTTTAGGATTTGGGATACCGGAAGATCCTACGTCATTCTTGTTTGTCCTTTCCTCTGTAGGTCTGGCGTGCTCCTGATCAGAGTTACTCTGATCTGAAGATTTTGGCGTTTAAGGCATTAAGATACTAGCCTGAGTTGTTCATGGTAACTATAACTTTGGATATTAAATCTTGATGAAAATGACTTGGCATTTGCTTTAAAATATATCTACCAATTCTGATTGTGCATGAACACTTCTCTTTGGAGGAAAATACTTTGCAGAATAAAAGTGAAACAATGTTTTTAAAAAGGAAACATAGAAAATGCTTTAAGATGATCAGTTTTTTAACATGATGACAGAGATCCTTCATGCCAATTCCAAATTTTTGCTTATAAAATACTCTCAGCACTTGTCAAGTATGTACATCTGGTGTTTGATGGCACTTTTATCTGGATGCCGGTAGATTGGCATCTGGAGACAACAAAGCCACTTCCCAAATGTCATCTGATTCTCTTAAGGTCAGATTAAACTTTGCCCTTCATTTAGAAGTGGCCCAAAAGTGCTGTGGAAAAACTAGAACACAACACTCAATGGGATATCTTGGCAGTAATGTTCCTCTCTAGTTCTGCAATAGTGATTTTTTCCTTCTGTCAAGGAGGTATAACACAATTCATTATTTTGCTGAATCCTCCATAGAGTAGATGGAATAAGAGTAGGTGTGACATACAGGGCTATAGGATCATTCCCTTGAACCTGTTTCTTTTTTTTTTTTTAAGACGGTGTCTCACACTGTCGCCTAGGCTGGAGTGCAGTGGCGCCATCTCAGCTCACTGCAAGCTCCGCCTGCTGAGTCCACATGATTCTTCTGCCTCAGCCTCCCGAGTACCTGGGATTACAGGCACACACCACCACACCTGGCTAGTTTTTTGTATTTTTAGTAGAGATGGGGTTTCAGTGTGTTGGCCAGGCTGGTCTTGAACTTCTGACTTCGTGATCCGCCCACCTCGGCCTCCCAAGGTGCTGGGATTACAGGCTTAAGCCACTGCGCCCAGCCTGAACCTGTTTCTTAAACCTTGAGTTTGGGTTATTTGATTACCTCTAGTTGTCAGGAAGCACTGGTTTTGTAGCCAGATTGTCTGCATTTAAAGCCCAGCCCTTTACTAAATAGCTATAGAATATTGGGCAGATTTCTAATTTTGTCTATAAAATGAAGATAGTGATATGTGCCTCATGAGGTTACCTGAATATTAAATTAATTAAAACATGGAAAGCACATAGAACTATGCCTGGGATATAACTAGGCAAATAGTGAATTGAAGATGAATAGGAGTAACAATATGGAGATCCTTGAGTTGGAATCAGTCTTTTCTACCCATATTCGAAGACCACTGTTAACCTTAACTTTCTGAAATTGTTAGGTTCCATAGATTGACCAGGAAATGAAAATGTGACTGTGTTCTCTGTATGGACAAGTACTATTTGTAATTACGAAACTCTCTTTTTTTTTTGTAGGAGTTTTTCATCAGTATGTCTGAAACCATTAAATATAATGACGATGATCATAAAACTCTGTTTCTGAAAACACTAAATGAACAGCGCCTGGAAGGAGAATTTTGTGATATTGCTATTGTGGTTGAGGATGTGAAATTCAGAGCACACAGATGTGTACTTGCTGCCTGCAGCACCTACTTTAAAAAGCTTTTCAAGAAGCTTGAGGTTGATAGTTCTTCAGTCATAGAAATAGATTTTCTTCGTTCTGATATATTTGAAGAGGTCCTGAACTACATGTACACAGCAAAGATTTCCGTGAAAAAAGAAGATGTTAACTTAATGATGTCATCGGGTCAGATTCTTGGTATCCGATTTTTGGATAAACTGTGTTCTCAGAAGCGTGATGTGTCCAGTCCCGATGAAAACAATGGTCAGTCCAAAAGTAAGTATTGCCTCAAAATAAATCGCCCCATTGGAGATGCTGCTGACACCCAGGATGATGATGTAGAGGAAATCGGGGATCAGGATGACAGTCCTTCTGATGACACAGTAGAAGGCACTCCCCCGAGTCAGGAGGACGGCAAGTCACCCACCACAACGCTCAGGGTTCAGGAAGCGATCCTGAAAGAGCTGGGGAGTGAGGAAGTTCGCAAGGTCAATTGCTACGGCCAGGAAGTAGAATCCATGGAGACCCCAGAATCAAAAGACTTGGGGTCCCAGACCCCTCAAGCCTTAACATTTAATGATGGGATGAGTGAAGTGAAAGATGAACAGACACCAGGCTGGACAACAGCCGCCAGTGACATGAAGTTTGAGTATTTGCTTTATGGTCACCATCGGGAGCAGATTGCCTGCCAGGCGTGTGGGAAGACGTTTTCTGATGAAGGCCGATTGAGGAAGCATGAGAAACTCCACACAGCGGACAGGCCATTTGTTTGTGAAATGTGCACAAAAGGTTTCACCACACAGGCCCACCTGAAAGAACACCTAAAAATCCACACGGGATATAAGCCCTATAGCTGTGAGGTGTGTGGAAAATCATTTATCCGTGCCCCAGATTTAAAGAAGCATGAGAGAGTTCACAGTAATGAAAGACCGTTTGCGTGCCACATGTGTGACAAAGCCTTCAAACACAAGTCTCACCTCAAGGATCATGAAAGAAGACACAGAGGGGAAAAGCCTTTTGTGTGTGGCTCCTGCACCAAGGCATTTGCCAAGGCGTCTGATCTGAAAAGGCATGAGAACAATATGCACAGTGAAAGGAAGCAGGTTACCCCCAGTGCCATCCAGAGCGAGACAGAACAGTTGCAGGCGGCAGCGATGGCTGCAGAAGCAGAGCAGCAGCTGGAAACGATAGCCTGTAGCTAGAGGCAGTGGGACAGGGACACTTTGCCTGGGAAGTGGAGACTGAGATGACGGGGATCATAATGAGTGAATGCCAGTTACTATATTTTTGTGGAAACGTATGGAACATTGTACTCACTGGACTTCAGGCAGTGATTGGTTAGGTATTTTTAAGACTTTCAAGGAAATGATGTTCCTCAGTTCTGACCAAACTGTTTCACTGTCTTGTCTGGTGTCTAGTATTAATGTTGCCAGTAAGCACCCCTGTCCCTTTTTTTTTTTAATTTTAATTTGAGAACTCCTGTGTCCAGTTTAGAAGTGAGAGACTTCCATTTTTAATTCCTTTACACTCACCACCCTGGCAGGTGCCCTGCACAGAGTAATAAGTAAATTGATTTCCTAATCATCACAATTCTATGTGACTTAGGGTCAAACGAGCAGTTTTAATAACTTAATAAAAGTACTTCAGATAGACGCAGAAAATTGGTGAGTAGTTGACCACGAACACTGCGCAAATATAAAAAAAAGTTCTGGAAATGCAGAATGGCGTTAAGATTTATATTTGGTTTGTTAATTTTATATCACTGTTTTTCACTGTTTTTGTGGACAAATAATGGTTGCTTTGCTGAAGTGTTTCTTCCTCAATCTTGATTGCCCTGTACCTACCCCAGAAGCTATAGTCACATATCCTACAGGCCAAGCAAACCCACCGGAATGGTGGGGGGTCTTGGGGCCAAGCTGTTAGGTTTCTCTTATTTGGGGCAGTGCCACTCCACACCAGCTGGGATTTGTGAGTGGACCCGTGGTAAGAAGAATAGAAAAGGCTCTCAGAGATAAGGTTTTTTACATGTGTAACAATCCCAAGATTTCCTAGATGAAAATCTTAATTGATTTTGAAATTGGATTTTTATTTAGAATCAAAATTAGGACAAGAACAGATAACTTCTTCAGATACATTCGTGTAACTTTACAGAATGTCATCAAGCTTTGGGGCTCTCTGGGGCACATGATTTATCCATAAAGGAGATGCAGTATGCTTACTTAAATTAATAAATTTAAAATCTTTTAAGTGTGTAAATAGTAGTGTTGGTCTTATGTATTTCAAGTAAAAAGTAGACAGCTGCACTTTTTTTGCACATTGGATTAAAATAACTTCCATCAGCAGCAAACATCAGACTGTTTTTAACAAATATTAAAGATTGTCAGACCAAATGTTTATGTTTTCGAAGTATATTTCATCACTGGTTACAGTTTTAAATAGAAGTTGATTGCGTTTTCATAACCATAAATGAGAATTATAAATTCTGTTCCAGTTTTGGTATACTAAATGTTCTTTTAACCATCTTTAGGAATATACTGAAATGCCAACAATAGTTTGAATTGTGTTCTGTAAAAAAGTATTAGTCAATTATTTTACAATATGTAGAATTGTAGAAAATGTCAATTTTTCAATTCATTTTTCATTGCTAGGATTTTTTTTTAAGATATTAAAGTAATTTCACTTCGTAGCTTGTTGCATTAACACCTGTAATTCTATCGTGAAAGAAATTTTATTTTTTTAATTGGTGTGTATGTTATGCCCAAGATGTTAGGATGAAGATGCTACCTTTTAAAAATCTTTAGTTATTGGTACAATGTTTAATTTTACTTAAAATTAATTTCTTTTCTTGAAAGTTGTTTATTCTGTTCTAAAAGTAGTCCTGTCACTGTGTTTTTATGCTATTTATAGAAGGGGAACTGATTGCCGTTCCTAGGCTGTTTTAACCAAAGCAAAGGAAAAATAATTTTAACATCTTGTTGATAGCTACTTCAACAAACCGTATTTTGGGTCTTCATTTTTTGTATATAAAAGAAAATATACTATCATTCCTCTTTTCATTTTTTCGTAGCAACCTTCCACGTACCCAGATTTCTACCAAAATGTATTTTCTATGCTAGTTTCATCCTGGCTTTACAGAGTTGAAGTTAAACATGTGATATTAACCTCCATTGAAACCACATAGTCATGGTGGTAACCCCCAAAAAGAAAGGTTAGTTTTCAGCAGTCTGTATGATGCAAATATTTATTATTTAGCCTATTTTGCATGAGAAATGTATTTGTGTTATTTCTACCGCTGGTACTGGGTTTGTATGTATGTTAGGGCACCTGTTTCCTTTGTATATTTTTGGTGGCAGCAGAATCCTAACACGGCAGCTCTCCTGTCTGCTGGGTCCTGGTCAGTAACTGCCTCTCTGCACCTGGCTCAATTTGGTAGTCCCCTGCATAGTGAAGCCATCGTGTTAAGAGTCTTCAAGGTTACCTCCAACACCGTAGGGAGTTAATTGTGAAATGTGATTATTCTGTATCTGTAGTGTAAGAGGAAGGTCAAGTCTAAATGTCAACATTACTACCTTTACATTACTTAGAAATCATTGACTTTTTTCTGTTTTCACAGAGAATGCCGCAAACTTGATGTTTGCTTTTGTGCTTAATTTGCATTGTATTGGCACTGATTGAGGAAGAGAAATTTAGGAAGTTTAAATGTAAAGTAATTTGCCGGCCATTAACTTGATCACTAATTTAGATTTGTTAGGAAGTGCAGAGGTCGCCATCAAGTGAGGTTGATACTAACAAATTCACCCTATTTTAGTAGGAAAAAAAGATTGAGATGAGGGAAAATGATGCAAATCTGTGTAGTTTCCAGCTTAAAGGGTTATTTTGTGTAGTTATCTGTAAGTCATTTGGAAGGTGGGATTCGTTGTCACGTATTAATGCTATTAGTGGTTTGTTCTCAAGAGTAGCAAGCCTTACGGTGCAGTTGTAGTAGAGCTGGCACATAGTAAGAATTGTGGTGTAGGATTGAGTCCTAGGTGGAGGCAGAAAACCGTTCCAGGAAAGAGAACAGAAAGCTCTTACTTTCCTTTGAAGTCTGCCTGTTTTTGCGTACCCGCTTGTAACTGAAACTCTCTCCCCCTGGGAACTATTTGTAATAGGGTTAATCCTGCATCTCCTTCAGGTATGGAAAGATAGCATGTTGCCTACTTAACTTGTGTTGAGCATCATATGCGAGGCACTGGGCTGGATTCTGGAGATATGCAAAGGCAGAAGCAGTTTGGTCCCTGACTATCAGAGTGAGTGTGCCCCTTCCCAGTCTGGTCTTACATGTTCTTTTTGAAAATGTTTTTCTATCACCTGTTATCCATGATTCCTTAAAGGTCGCCACACTGATCTCATCTCAGGGGCCCTGGGTATAATTTATCTGGATTGTGACAGATTTTAGCAGTTGGGTGTTTTCATGATCTCTTCAAAAGATGTTCCCATTCACCAATATTCGTTTAAATCTTTTCAGTATAATGAGGAGGTGAGGTTTAGTGGAAAGACTTTACAAGACAAACTTAGATTTGGATCCTGGTTCTGCCTCTCAGTAACTGTAAATTCAGACAAGTTCTTAACTGCCTTCAGCCTCAGTTTCACCATCTCTAAAATAGTAGTAAGTATTTCTGTCTCACAGCCCACTGAGGATTAATGTGGTGGCCAGGAAAAAACATTAACCCCAGCATCCATACTTTTTAGGTTCACTGTAAACGTTCCCTGTTTCCTAAAGAGCATTCCCAATGGAGCAGACAGAAGCAAAATTGAACTTCTCTCTTACCCTTGGCATCTCTCAGTCCTACCATCATTGGCCCTGAGCTGTAGACCTAGATCTTATTAAGTGTTATTAACTGAAAATGTCTACAGACACTGTGTTTATCTTAGTATTTCTGTAAGCTTCGATCCGTTTGTGGCTCTGGTCTTACAAACTTGTATATTTGTTTAAATGTTGTCTTTGGTTTTGTAATTTCCCATAATTTGTACTTTTTAAAGTAAATCATTGGAATGTAGTTGGTGTAAACACTGGCCTCTTTGGATGGCTCCCTGCTCTTCTTTGGGAACATCTGTGATGGCAGAACCAGAATGGCAGAACCAGAATGGCAATTTTGAGAGCTGGCTTTTGAATCTCATACGTGAAATCATACATTAATATATTTTTATAGGATGCTTTTCTAAAATGGGGTGCATTTCAGGCTGCACCCAACTGTTTCCTTTCTAGTTAATTCCAAGATGATCTGTTGCTTTCTCCCCAAAGGGGCCTAGACTACATCCATTACTTCCGTCTTTTTTTCCTTTTAGTTCTGGAATAACAGTTTGCTGAGTCACTCCGCTCTTCCTTGGGGGATATTTCTACTAAACTTACACAGAAGTACTTTTTATAGCCTAAGATTAAAGTATATCCGTCAACAAATCATTGAATGCCTTGTATGTGTCTGGCATTGGACTATGTGCTGGGAATGCAACAGTGAGCAACACCAGCACCATTCCTGCCCGCCTGGCGTTATCCAGTGTGGGATGCTTATCTTTTCAAGTTTTGCAATGTTTTACAAGGATTTACAAATAACATAATGATCACAAATAGACAAACTGCTGTTAAAAAAAAAAAAAAATCTGCCATGTTACATATTTTCATCCAGTTCATGGAACATACTTTAGAAAAGTAAGAATTTTTAATAAATTATCATGGGTTAGTGGTGCCAATAGAAACATTCTTAAATGACTTTTGGGAAAGTATACTGAGAAAATATCTATTAATTATTGCCATTTCCGTAGAATGATTCTCCTTTTCCCTAGCTGTGATACTGGATTTCAACGAGAGGAATGGTAATACGAGGCTAAGATAGATTTCTTTAAAATAATAGATGCTTGCCTCAAGAAGGATACTGATGCAAATAAAATGAGGTGAGTAAAGGATGATAACCTGGGCTCCCAGGGACTTTGGGCAAGGATGTTAATATGGTTTTAAGGGAGGAAGCACCATGAGCAAATAGAGTATGCCCAGTAGTGGCTGAGTCTGCAGATGTTCCCTTAGTGCCCACTGACCAGTTAAAGTTGACAGTCTTGATACCATGACAAGCAAGCTAATGGAAATCTGAAAAGAGAAAATACGTCTTCTGATAGTTTTAGATCAGCTACTGCTCGTCATGTTGATGGAGTTTTGAGAAAGCATTCTATGCTATTAAACTCACTTGGAATGGACTCATTTTCTGTGTTCAGCTGGAAGGCAGGAGCTTTCTATGGTCATTACTTTTTTTTTTTTTCCCTACTGACTTTGAACTTCAGTCACAGGAGAGATAGTTGAGGGGTTAGGATTTTAATAATAAAACCTAGTATACGTTGAATATTTGCCAGGTTTGGCACTATATACACAATCACTATGTTTTGTGACAAGTCTGAGGTAGGTACTCATTACCGCTGGTGAAGACACCAAGATTCAAAGAAGTTAAAAATCCTGCCCAATATCGTTCTCATCAGAGCTGGGACAGGAAAGCAGGTCCATCTGCCTCCAGAGCCTGTGCCCTTAGTGACCGTGTTGTTGGCCTCAAGCCACAAAATGTGCAGCTCTGGCCCCGCACACGTCCTTACTGAGTTCAGACCGCTGTTTGGCAGATGGCACTGGGGAAGAGAGGCATTTATGCAGACAGCTGTCTATGTCTGTGCTAAATTGGTCCTGACATTTTTATTTCTCCGAGATGTCTCCCATGCAGGGCGCTAATCCTAAACCAATAATTGTTTTACCTTGCTTCAGGTGTACAGGCTGCCCCCACATAATATGAAAAACTGCTGGTAGAATGTCATGGATAATTGCAATATAATACAAAGCTACCAGTTAGCCTTCTTCACATGTTCCATTATGCGGTGAGCCAAGCAAAGCCCACAAGACCAAAGGCCATCTAGTCAGGGGCCAAGGTAAGAATGGTCTTATGGAAAGGCCTATGTAGAAATGGTCTTCTCTGTTAGGAGATCTCTCTACCTATACTCTCCTCACCCCCTTTCTCTCCTGAAAGGTGTTAGAAAACTTGGATTCAGATTCTGTCTCCGTTGTTTTCAGGCTGTGTCACCACCTTAGGCGGGTTGCATAATCGTTCATAATTTCTGCCAAAATGCAAATGATTCACTGCCCCGTGTACACCATTCTTGTTTGTTATTCCGGAAGATAAATTCGCTTTCGGGGATAGATAAGAAATTCAGCCTTAAAATCAGATATAATTGATTTAAAATATTACTGACTTCAAATAGGATGACAGAGATGTCTAGAAGTTTGACATTTGGGAAACTGTATTACGTTTCATTCTTAGGCTGTTTACATTTAATTTAATTTAAAGTATGTGTAATGTTTTGGCTATTCTGTTTCTATAATCTTCCAGCCAATACAAAACAGGAAATATTAACCAGATTGGAAGCCTACTGGATCAATTGGCATTAGTGTAAACGAGGTTACATTTAATAGTCTTGATACCCTGTAATAAAATGTGGGGTTGAGAAAAGAGAAATGAAAAATAGTAGGTGTAAATTAATTTTAGGTGGTGTATAATCATTTTCGGAAACTTCTAGGAGTTACAAAGTCATAGAACTTTAAAAAAATACATTATATACTGAAAACAATTTTAACTTTGGTGATACAGTAGAATTAAACTGTATACTAATTAATCTCTGACATCTGCAGAGTGCTTTACAGTATACATTAAGGTAGCTTACAATATTATGAATAGGTATTACTATTCTCATTTTGAAGACTTAAAAAAAACAAGAGCTCAAACCTAGGTTCTGTAATTCTGCTGACTGAATTACAAGCAGCGTGAAATAGAATCCTAAAGTACATAGAGAATCTGTTTATTTCATTTATATAAAGCTTTCGGCTCTTTCTAAAATTATAATATAAAAATTAAGATTTGAAAGATTGCATTTAAAACTCCTGAGTTCCTAAATTTGTTTTTTGTTTTTCACTCTATATTACTATTATTAGTTGTCGTTCAGTATCCATTGTACCCTTCTTGTAGAGCAGCTGCATTTTTAACTCGGCATTGTACTTCTGACTCTAAAATCTCAGATTCGTTTTTTTTTCCTACTGCAAGACTTTGAAAATACTTGTATTGGTAAAAAAGCCAGCGTAGTGATTTAGAGTATGAGCTCTGGATTCAGACTGCGAGGGTGTGAGTTCTAGTTCTACCACTACCTGGCTGGCCTTGGGCAAGTTATTGAGACTTTCTGAGTTTCATTTTCTCATCTGTAAAATGTGATAATAATGTTGCAAGATTACATGAGACAAGCTGTAGAAAGTTCTTTTATATGACAGATAATTGCGTTATTTTCTACCAATCAAGTCAAAGGTAATACACTTTGATTTCAGTCACTACTCACCCTTTAACTTGCTTATAAGAACTTTTAGTAACTGATTTCACCTTCATGAATCATTTTCTTGTTTTAAAGGAGGGGATTGCATGTGGTGGTCTTTAAGGTAATTTCAGGATTCAAGTCTATTATTCTGTAATTAATTAGTTGGAGTAACACACCAAAAGCGCTTTTAATGTAATTACTTGAAGTTTTTCTACCGTCTAACTCCAAATGAGCACTAAAGGTAATCACAAGATGTGGGTTTCTCAGTACCTTGAGAGGTCACAGGGGAGGGATGTTCAGAAACTGGTCATCATCTCTCAAGCTTTGCCAGAGTTTAAAGTGAAAGGAATGTGGATGATTCCATGCAAATTGTCACAACTCCTAGCAAAATAATTCAAATCACATTTGTTGTAATACACAGAAAACTGGGATTTCCTGCTCCTATTTTAAGGGCCTTCTCAACTTTTGGAGATACATCCAAAAGAAGTAGAAATCTTACTCTCAATAGTATTAAAAATAATGTAGTTATTTACTGAAGTTTTTCTGAATTAGTGTCAACAAGTAGATCACACAGCAGCCCTTCTTACATTTCTTTTTCTATTTCTCCCATGTCTTTTAGCAACTTCTCATCTCTTCCTTTCTGTCTCAGCCCAATCTAAAAAATCATCTCACTATCTCATGGTTTGGGAAAAACACTAACCATATTTCCTCTCTTCTCACACCACAACAATCATAAACACGAAAGACTCTCATAACCAATAGTGGAGTGGGAGGGAGCAGAAATCCCCCCCCACTAAGTGAGTAATCACTTCTGCAGCTCAGTGTCCTCCAATTTAATTCTGACACTACCTGGGGATGGCATCAGATTCCACAGAATGAGGGTTCAGTCCCCAAGACTGCCCTCCACCAGATGCCAGTTGCAAGTCCAGGCCTCCGGAACTTCTGACCAAGCAACTTCAAGTTGGCCTTTCCATGAACCCCACTTTAGATTTGGAGGTAAGATTAATTTGCTGGAGCAGCTCACAGAACTCAGGGAAACATGTTTATTGGTTTATTATAAAGGATACTTCCAAAGATACAGATGAAGGGATGTGTAGGGTGAGGTATGGGGAAAGGAGCATGCAGCTTCCATGCACTCCCCGGGTGCCATCCTCCAGGAACCCCCTTTTAGCTCTCCAGAGGCTCCTTAACCCAGTCTTGGGTTTTTATGGACTACCATGTGGAAATGTGATTGGCCTCCAGGGTATGGGGTAAGACCCTCTCCGGAATTATGACCTCATGACCTGCAACTAGAAAGGTGGGGGAAGATTAGAGTCCTGCCTTGGGACAAGGGAAAGAAGGACAGAAAGTCAGAGAGATTCTATTATTTCCTGAGGCCCGACACACCCAACATTATAACAGAAGGCTATAACAAGGCCTATGGGAGTTGTGAGCCAAGAACTGTGGACGAAAACCTGTATCTATATCTCTCTATAACGCCATACCCACACAAATATTTTCCCAAGTATTTCCACCATTCCTTCAACCTTTTCCTCTACCATCCTTTTGCACATAAAGCAGTTGTATGTGTTGTCAGAATCTAACATTTGGTCTCTATCCCTTCTTGGAATTAATTAAGGCCTGACTGCTTGCAGAGCAAGTAGGAGGGAGTTGGTATGACAGTTACACAGATTTATTTTCATAGCTGTCACATTATTAGTGTTCTGATCTTACTACGCACCACTGTCCCCCTACTCTCCCCAAAAAAAGAAAAGAAAAGACAAAAGTTATTGCATTATGTTTTACATTATTATCACAGGTCAAATCCCATTATGTCAAAATAGGTCACCTCTAAAGTTCAGCTTTATTTTGGCTTTTAAATAGGATAATCTGCCCTCCTATATTGCAGAAATGTAGAAAACCCCTTTGTTAAAAGAACTAAATGTAATAGATTTATAATATTTACCTGGAAGAAAATTATAGTTCCTAGGAATTAGAAACTACCTCCTTAAGTGGGACAGATTGATGCTTGTTCAATTTCAAGTATTTTTAGCTGCTAAATTTGGTATTTTTCTCTATTATGTTGCTTTTTTATTTCTCAAATTTAGACTTAAATCTGTTGACTTCCTGTGAAGATCTTTTTCTTCCTTACATCTTGTACATATACATATTTGTGTTCCTCCTGTACTGCTAGAATAGTTTCATCATCATTTTGTTAAATCAAAATTCATTGCTTACAGAATTGCAATTATGTAAGTTGTTTACAGGATTGCGGTTATGTAAGTGCTGTTGCAACTGAGCCCCCTAGTATACTATGATATATTTTCCTTGCTTGCAAGTTGTTTCCCTGCAGTTAAGAACTTTTGTTTCCTTAGGTTTTTATGTGTATACCAGTAATTCCACCCTAAACTCTGTGCTAGTTGTCTAAGTCTCCTGTCCTTATGTCAGTTGTGAGGTATTCTATCATTTGCATCTGTTTGAAGAACTTCATCTCAGAGAGTGCTGGGCCCTGATGCTCTGAGCCTCCCTTCACCATTATCCTAGAACTCCATTCTTGAATTAGATTACTGATTCTAGATCTCACTTTGTCTTTTCCTGATTTATTCTCATTTTGGTGAAAGAAGAATGGTATGGTTTGGCTCTGTGTCCCCACCCAAATCTCATGTTGAATTGTGATCCCTAGTATTGGATGTGGGGCCTGATAGAAGGTGATTAGATCATGGGGGCAATTTAGCCCCCATGATTGTTTAGCACCATGCCCATAGTGCTGTCTTGTGACAGCATTCTCCTGAGATCTACTTGTTTAAAAGTGTGTAGCACCACCTCCCTCCTACTGGCCATGTGAAGATGTGCTTGCTCCCCCTTCGCCTTCTGCCATGATTGTAAGTTTCCTGAGGCCTCCAGAGAAGGAGAAGCCTGTACAGTCTGCAGAATTGTAAGCTGATTAAACCTCTTTAAAAGTTACCCAGTCTCAGGGATGTCTTTAGAGCAGTGTGAGAATGCAATAATTCAAACACATCCTCAATTGAAAGAGTGAATGAGAGGTGAACATTTTAAGGTCCATTTTACCTTCATGCTTTATTGATGGTTTGGCTGGGGGTAGACAATAATTTGTAGGGAAGTGAATAATTTCATGTTTCTGCATAGTTATAGGGCTTTCTGAGCACTTTTAGTAACACCTAGGTTGAAAAACTAGCCTGGGAAGGGTAAAATTGAGTAGCCAGAGACCTGCAGAAAGATTTAGAGACTTACCTCCAAATGCGTTTAAATTTCAAAGGGGGATGACCCCAGGAGCCAGTTAGTCATGTTCCAAAGGATGGGTAATGACTAGGGAGCAAAGGTTTCTCTGTTCCTCTCAAATGATGAGAGGGGAAGGGAAGGGAAGCTGGTGGCCTGTATAAGCCCCCCAGATAATTTCAGACAGATTCTCATATGTGCAGGGTGACGTGGCTTTCATCATGTTTTGTGTAGCTATTGGGCATGGGGAACTCTTGCAGTGATTGCTGTAATAGCAACTTTGATTTCTGCTCCCAAAATCTCACATTTACTTTCAGGATAGAAATTTGAGTACAGATATTAAAACCTTATAATAAACTTTTAAAATTTTGAAAGTATCTTGAAAAGTCTGATGCCATTCTCAGTTTTGATCCTTTATGTGCAACCTATGTATTTTTCTCTCTTTAAAGCTTGAAGAATCTTCCTGTCGCCCCCTATATTCTAAAATATGGTGACGTTTCCTAGTGTGGATGTACTGGAAATTGGTAGGTCCTTTCAATCTGGAAAATATGTCCTTCAGTTATTCTGGAAAGTTTTCTTGAATTATTTGTGATTTCCTCATTTTTTTTTTTTTCCTTTTTCTTCACTTTTCCTAGACGAGACCTTTAAATTTCTTCTTATTGTTTATTTTTCAGCTCTTTGTCCTCGATCTAGTTTTTGAGAAATTTTCTTAACTTTATGTTTCTAACACTTATATTTTTTTAAACAATTATTCTGAAATAATTTTAGATTTAAGAAATATTGATCAGAAAATAAGTAGAGAATTTCCCAGTGAACTTCTAGTGTTAGCATCTTAGATAACTATAGTACAAAGATGAAAACCATGAAATAAAATTGATGCAGTTCTGTTAATTAAACTACAGTCTTAAATTTGGATTTCACCCTTTTTTTCACTAATGTCCTTTGTGTTATTAGATCCAGTCCATAATTTCACATTGCAATTATTTCTTACATTTCCTTAATTTTCTCCAATCTGAAAGTTCCTTATTCTCCCCATGTCTTTCATGGTCTTGATACTTTTTGGACAGTACTGGTAAGTTACATTTTAGACTGTCTCAATTTAGTTTGTCTGGTACTTTCTCATATTACATTGAAATTATGCATTTTTTGGCAAGAAGACCACAGATGCAATGTGCTTTTCTCTTAATTTATCTTAACCTTTTTGTGTGTGCTCTCCAGATTTCTATGTATATATATATATTTATTTTTATCATGCTTCTTTCATTAAATGGCATAAAACAAAACACCTTTCAATAACAATATCCTTGCATAGTATGATTTTTATTTCTGCATAATATACCATTGTTTGGAACTTGCCATAATTTATTTAAGCCTTTGTTTTAACTGTTTTTATATGCTTAATGCTTTGTGTGTATAAAGCATACTACTATTACTAACTCTTTGTGCATATCTCTGTGAACAGTATGTATCCTCGAGATAGATCTTAAGAAGTAGACTTAGTAGGTCAATATTGATTAAAAATTATAAGGCTTTGTTATCCACAGCCAAGTTGCCTTTAAAAGGTAATATTATTTGTACTTCTTTCAGCTGTGTCATACTTTTTAAAAATATTTACATTAATGTGTATTCATACTAACATCTGTGAATACTATGGGAGACCAGAATATGCCTTGTTAACATACAGAAGTTTGTTGAGCAGAAATCAAGAAGAGGCAGATAAGAAAAGCAGAGCATAGATTTACAAAGACAAAAGGTACCCTGCTGCCCCTTCCTGCTGTTCTGCCAGGGAGAGCAAAGTTAACTACTGACAACTTTGGCCTCTTAGCCTGGTGATGGCACCAGAGGAATCTACATTAACAAGCTTTACTAACTAGACTTTATCTGCCAGTTATTTGCCTTCCCCCACACTGCTACCTCTAAAGACACAAAGTTCTTTCCCTTTGACCTGTTACTTCGCTAAAAATGTATGGGTCTTTGTTGAAGATGCTATGTAAGTTGGAATTCACAGTCACCTCTTTGAAAACTACTCATTTTCTGGGTGTCTCCCACGTCTATGTGAAATATGTATGTTAACAAACTTATGTTTGTTTTTCTCTTGTTAATCTTTCTTTTGGTACAGGGGTCTTTTCCAACTAAGAACCTATGGAGGTCGAAGAAAAATTGTTCTTCCCCTACAATACATTTACAAAAAAATGTAGTGCTTTTAACATTTTACATTATAGGAGGTATTAAAAATGTCACTTTTTAATTATAAAATGGAAGAGTCTAGGAATAATTTAATCCTTTTCTTTAAAGATAGAAATCTTCCATCTCCACCCTATCATTTATCTGTCCCTAACTGACTCTAAAACTTTGTGAAAGTTACTTAAACATGGTTGAATAACCCTTTCATTTGTTTCCTGGAGATATATCCAGTATATATCCTAATATACTTTCTCATACAGACACATTCATTGGGGTGTATATGTTTTCTACAAGAAATTTTAAATTCTATTTTTATAATAATAATGAAAAGTAATACCAAATATGTTTGGGAAGACCATCTTATAAACAAGAAATAACTGCCAATCACTTGCAAATCCCACATTTTTTGTGCTTAGGATTCTATAATGTCTTAGTCCTTTTGTACTGCTGTAACAGAATACCACACACTGTGTAAATTAAAAAGAGGAGAAAGTTATTTCTGTTTTGGTGGCTGGGAAGTGCAAGATCAAGGCATAGGCATTTGGTCTTGTGAGGGCCCTCTTGCTGCATCTTGTCATAGCAAAAGGCAGGAGGGCAAGCAAGCTAAATGATGTGTGAAGCCTCTTTTATGAGGGTCTTAATCCCATTAATGAGGAATGAGCCTTCATGACCGAATTCTCTCTTAAAGGCCCCACATCCTAATGCCATCACATAGGCAACACCTGAATTTAGGAGATTAAACTCTAACATGAATTTTGGAGGAGACATACATATTCAAACCATAGCACATATGCAACAAAGAAAGGTACTATCTATATTGTCATGGAATAATAAGAAAACATGATGGAGGTAGATTCCATATGTAGAGTTGCATTCTTGCAAATGGCACTGAACAAATGAAAGTTTGGTTGTGTTAATAAAAAACATGGACAAAGTAGCATCTAAAGCATTTAAATGTAGGGCATTTAAATGTTCCTTTATTTACCTGCATTTTGATGCAGGGTCAAGGTCTTTTATGTGAGCCCAGTATCTAGATTCCATAATCTATTTTTTAAATAATTCATACTCATAATACTACTGCTTTTTTCATATGGAGAGAGAACTTAAATCCATTGTGAAACAATTATTACATCTCAGATTTTTGAATTTTGGGGGGTCAATATTTTATGTTTGTCTCATCTATACATAATATAACAATTTAACCATGCAGTGTTTTTCCAATGCATCCAACAGATTTTTAAAGTGGAAGCAACCCTTCTCTTTCTTCTCATAATTATTTATCAGTTTGGGAAATATTTAATTAAATTTCATATTTAAATTAACAAGTACAACTGGCATAACATGTCTGGGGTGGAAATAGAGGAAGACAACAAACTCTTGGCAGGCATACAATTCAATTTATAGAGGCAGACATATGTGAGTGTTCTAGACAGTAGCCCACTAGCCGTGAGCTTATTGTGGGCTATAGGTGTCAGACAAGGGAATATATAGTGTCATTTATATCAGAATCATGTCATATTGTGAAGAAGTAATCTATTTTCAGCAAAACACATCATAATTCAGCTTTAATTCATGTTCATTTGAATTTTGTTGGTTTCAAAATTTGGTTTGTTTTTAATTGGCAATTTTAGTACTTGCGTGTTACAAGCATAAGGATTTATTGTTAGTTTAAGTTGAATATGTTTAAGTAATGTTCTTTTTTGGGTGGTTGACAAACAGGTATTTTATCTTTTAAATTTTTTATTTTTATTTTTGTGGGTACTCAGGTGAATATATTTATGGGAGACATGAGATGTTTTGATACAGGTGTGCAAGGCCTAATAAGCACATCATGGAGAATGCGGTATCTGTGCCCTCAAGCATTTATCCTTTGTGTTAAAAACAATCCCATTATGCTCCGTTAGTTATTTTTAAATGTACAATTAAATTATTATTGACTATAGTCACCCTGTTGTGTTATCAAGTGCCAGGTTTTAGTCATTCTTTCTAACTATTTTTGTACCCATTAACCATCCCCACCTCTACTCACGACCCCCGCTACCCTTCCCAGCCTCTGGTAACCATGCTTCTATTCTTTATATCCATGAGTTCAATTGTTTTGATTTTTAGATCTCACAAATACATGAGAACATACGATGTTTGTCTTTCCGTGCATGGCTAATTTCACTTAGTATGACTTCCAGTTCCATCTATGTTGTTGCAAATGACAGGATCTCATTCTTTTTTATGGCTGGATAGTATTAATACTACATTATGTATAGGTAACACACTTTTGTATCCATTCATATGTTGATGGACACTTAGGTTGCTTCCAAATTTTGGTAATTGTGAACAGTGCAGCAACAAACATGGCAGTGCAGATATCTCTTTGATGTACTAAGTTTCTTTCTTTTTGGGTGTATACCCAGCAGTGGGATTGCTGTGTTATATGGTAGCTCTATGTTTAGTTTTTTGAGTAATTGCCAAACTTCTCTCCATAGTAGTTGTACTAATTTACATTCTCACCAGCTGTGTACAAGGGTTCCCTTTTCTCCACTCCTTGCCAGCATTTGTTATTGCCTGTCTTTTGGATATAAACCTTTTTAACTGGGGTGAGATGATATCTCATTGTGGTTTTGATTTGCACTTCTCTGATGATCAGTGATGTTAAACACCTTTTCATATGCCTGTTGGCCACTTGTATGACTTCTTTTGAGAAATCTTTGTTCAGATCTTTTGCCTATTTTTTGATCTTGTGATTAGATTTCTTTTCCTATAGAGTTGTTTGAACTCCTTATATATTCTGTTTATTAATTCCCCATCAGGTGGGTAGTTTGCAAATATTTTTTTCCATTCTGTGAGTTATCTATTCACTTTTTTGATTGCTTCCTTTGCTATGCAGAAGTTTTTAACTTGATGTGATCCCATTTGTTCATTTTGCTTTGGTTGCCCATGCTTGCAGGGTATTAAGAAATTTTTGTCCATCTCAACGTCCTGAAAACTTTCACCAAAGTTTCCTTGTGGTACTTTCATAGTTTGAAGTCTTAGATTTAAGTCTTTAATCCATTTTGATTTGATTTTTATATATAGCATGAGATAGGGGTTTAGTTTCATTCTTCTGCATGTGGATATTCAGTTTTCCCGGCACCATTTATTGAAGAGACTATCTTTTCCCCAGTGTATGTTCTTGACATCTTTGTTGAAAATGAGTTCATTGTAGGTATGTGAATTTGTTTCTGGGTTTTTTATTCTGTTCCATATGTCTGTGTGTCTGTTTCTATGCCATACTATGCTGATTTGCTTACTACAGCTCTGTAATATAATTTGAAGTTAGGTAATGTGATTCCTCCAGTTTTGTTCTTTTTGCTTAGGATAGCTTTTGTTATTCTGGAACTTTTGTAGTTCTATATAATTGTTAGGGTTTTTTTTTTTTTTTTTCTTCTATTTCTGTGAAGAGTATCATTGGTATTTTGATAGAGATTACATTGAATCTATGGATTGCTTTGTGTAATAGGGACATTTTAAAAATATCGATTCTTCCAATCCATGAATATGGGGTATATTTTTATTTTTTGTGTGTCTCCTTCAGTTTCTTGCATCAGTGTTTTATAGTTTTCATTATAGAGACCTTTCACTGCTTTGGTTAATTCCTAGGTACTCAATTTTAATTTCTGGCTATTGTAAATGGGATTACTTTTTAAATTTCTTTTTCAGATTGTTCACTGTTGGCATATAGAAATGCTACTTATTTTTCTGTGTTGATTTTGCATCCTGCAACTTTACTGAATTAGTTTATCAGTTCTAATAGCTTTTTGGTGGATTATTCAGGTTTTTACAAAAAGAAAATCGTATCATCTGCAAACAAGGATAATTTGACTTCTTCCTCCAATTTGGATACCCTTTATATCTTTCTCTTGTCTGATTGCTCTCGTTAGGCCTTCCAGTACTATATTGAATAACAGTGGTGAAAATGGGCATTCTTGTCATGTTTCAGATCTTATAGGAAAGTCTTTCAGTTTTTCCCCATTCAGCATGATACTATCTGTAGATCTGTCATTTATGGCTCTTATTATGTTGAGGTATGTTCCTTCTATACCCAGTTTTTGATGGTTTTTATCATGAAGAGATGTTGAATTTTATCAAATGCTTTTTCAGCATCTGTTGAAGTGATAATGTTTTTGTCTTCATTCTGTTTTATCATATTGATTTATTTGTGAATGTTGAACCATCCTTGCATCCCAATATGGTTTGGCTCTGTGTCCCCACCCAAATCTCATCTTGTAGCTCCCATAATTCCCATGTGTTGTGGGAGGGACTTGGTGGAAAATGATTGAATCATGGTGGTGGGTCTTTCTCATGCTGTTCACATAATAGTGAATGGGTCTCATGAGATCTGATGGTTTTAAAAAGGAGAGTTTCCCTGCACAAGCATTCCTTTTGCTTGCTGCCATCCACGTAAGATGTGACTTGCTCCTCCCTGCCTTCTGCCATGATTGTGAGGCCTCCCCAGCCATGTAGAACTGTAAGTCGGTAAGTCCAATAAACCTCTTTCTTTTATAAATTGCCCAGTCTCAGGTATGTCTTTATCAGCAGTGTGAAAATGGTCTAATACAGTAAATTAGTACCAGTAGAGTGGGGCAATGCTAAAGAGATACCCAAAAATGTGAAAGAGACTTTGGAACTGGGTGACAGGCAGAGGTTGAAGTAGTTTGGAGGGCTCAGAAGAAGATAGGAAAATGTGGGAAAGTTTGAAACTTCCTATAGACTTGTTGAGTGGCTTTGCCTAAAATGCTGATAGTGATACAAACGATAAGGTCCAGGCTGAGGTGGTCTCAGATGGAGATAAGGAACTTATTGGGAACTGGAGCAAAGGTGACTCTTGTTATGTTTTAGCAAAGAGACTGACAGCATTTTGCCCCTGTCCTAGAGATTTGTGGAACTTCGAACTTGAGAGAGATGATTTAGGGTATCTGGTGGAAGAAATTTCTAAGCAGCAAAGCATTCAAGAGGTCAGTTGAGTGCTGTTAAAGGCATTTAGTTTTATAAGGGAAGCAGAGCATAAAAGTTTAGAGAATTTGCAGCCTGACAATGCGATAGAAAAGAAAATCCCATTTTCTGAGGAGAAATTCAAACTGGCTGCAGAAATTTGCCTAAGTAATAAGAAACCAAATGTTAATCACCAGGACAATGGGGAAAATGTCTCCAGGGCATGTCAGAGACATTTGCGGCAGTTCCTCCCATCACAAACCCAGACACCTAGGAAAAATAATGTTTTTTTGGGCCGGCCTAAGGTCCCTCTGCTGTGTGCAGTCTAGGGACTTGGTGCCCTCTGTCCCAGCGGTTCCAGCCATGACTAAAAGGGGTTAACAGCTTGGGCTGTTGCTTCAGAGGGTGGAAGCCCCAAGACTTGGCAGCTTCCATGTGGTGTTGAGGCTACAGGTGCCCAGAAGTCAATAATTGAAGTTTGGGAACTTCTGCCTAGATTTCAGATGTATGGAAACACCTGGATGCCCGGGCAGAAGTTTGCTGCAGGGGTGGGGCCCTCATGGTGAACCTCTACTAGGGCAGCGTGGAAGGGAAATGTGGAGTCAGAGCCCCCACACAGAGTCCCTGCTGGGGTACCACCTAGTAGAGCTGTGAGAAGAGGGCCACCATCCTCCAGACCCCAGAATGGTAGATCCACTTACAGCTTGCTCCGTGTGCCTGGAAAAGCTGCAGACACTCAATGCCAGCCCATGAAAGCAGCCAATAGGGGAGCTATACCCTGCAAAGCCACAGGGATGGAGCAGCCCAAAACCATGGGAACACGCCTCTTGCATCAGTGTGACCTGGATGTGAGACATGGAGTCAAAGGGGATCATTTTGGAGCGTTAAGATTTGACTGCCCTGCTGGATTTCAGACTTGCATGGGGTCTGTAGTCCTTTTGTTTTAGCCAATTTCTCCCATTTGGAACAGCTATATTTACCCAATGTCTGTGCCCCCATTGTATCTAGGAAGTAACTAACTTGCTTTTGAATTTACAGGTTCATAGGAAGAAGGGACTTGCCTTGTCTTGAATGAGACTTTGGACTATGGAATTTTGAGTTAATGCTGAAATGAGGTGAGACTCTGGGAGACTGTTGGGAAGGCATAACTTGTTTTGAAACGTGAAGATATGAAATTTGAGAGGGGTCAGGGGTGGCATGATATAGTTTGGCTCAATGTCACCACCCAAATCTCATCTTGTAGCTCCCATAGTTGCCATGTTTTATGGGAGGGTCCTGGTGGAAAATGATTGAATCACAGGGTTGGGTCTTTCACATGCTGTTCTCATGATAGTGAATGGGTCTCACGAGATCTGATGGTTTTAAAAATGGGAGTTTCCCTGCACAAGCTCTCTTTTTGCTTGCTGCCATCCATGTAAGATGTGACTTGCTCCTCCTTGCCTTTTGCCAGGATTGTGAGGCCTCCCCATCCATGTAGAACTGTAAGTCCAATAAAACTCTTTCTTTTGTAAATTGCCCAGTCTCGGGTGTGTCTTTATCAGCAGCATGAAAACAGACTAATACACATTCTAAAGATAAATGGCACTTGGTTGTGATGAATGATTTTTTTTTCACATATTGTTGAATCTAGTTTGCTGGTATTTTGTTGAGGGTTTTTTTTTTTTTTTAATCAATATTCATCAGATATATTGGCCTATAATTTTATTATTTCTTCTTCTTCTTCTTCTTCTTCTTCTTCTTCTTCTTCTTCTTCTTTTTTTTTGCTTTGTTTTGTTTGGTTTTGGTATCATGGTAATACTGGCCTCACTCATACAATGTTTAGAGGTATTTCCTCCTCCTCTATTTGTCAGAGTAATTTCAAGAGGATTGGTATTAGTTCTTTAAATATTTCATAGAATTCGACAGTGAAGCCATTGGGTCCTGAGCTTTTTTTCACTGGGAGATATTTTTTACAGCTTCAATCTTTTTACTTGTAATTGGTCTGTTCAGGTTTTGGATTTCTTCCTGGTTCAACGTTGGTAGGTTGTATACGTCTAGGAATTCTTCCATTTCTTCTACATTTTCCAACTTATTGGCATATGGTTTCTTATGTACCCATCAGTGATCCTTTGAATTTCTGTGGTATCAGTTATAGTCCTTTTCACCTCTGATTTTGTTTATTTGAATCTTCTTTCTTTTTTTTAGTCTGGCTAAAAATTTATTAATTTTGTTTAACTTTTCAAAAATCAACTTTTTGTTTCATCTTTTTTATTTTCTTCATTTTACTTATTTCTGCTCAACTTTTATTATTTCTTCTATTAATTTTGGGTTTGGTTTCCTCTTGTTTTTCGAATTCTTTAAGATCCATCATTAGGTTGTTTATTTGAAGTTTTTCTTATTTATATTAATGTAGGCACTTATATCCCTCTTAGTACTGTTTTGCTGTATCCCATAGGTTTTGGTATGTTTTGTTTCCATTATCATTTGTTTACAAAAATATTCAATTTTTCTCTTAATTTCTTCATTGACCTACTGGTCATTCAGACACATATTGTTTAATTTTCATGTATTTGTACTTTTAAAAATTCCACTTGTTATTAGTGTCTGGCTTTATTCCATTGTGTTCAGAGAAGATCCTTGACAGTACTTCAATTTTAAAAAAATGTGTTCAGACTTGTTTTGTGACCTAACACATGGTCTATCCTTGAGAATGATAAATGTGCTGAGGAAAATAATACGTATTCTTCAGCCTTTGGATGAAATGTTCCGTAAATCTCTATTAGGTCCATTTTTTCTACAGTACAGATTAAGTCCAGTGTTGCTTTGTTGACTTTTCCATCTGGAAGATCTGTCCAATGCTGAAATTTAAGTGTTGAAATCTCTAGCTATTATTGTATTGGGGGTCTCTCTCTCTGTTTAGCTCTAATAATATTTGCTTTATATATCTGGGTGCTCTAGTGTTTTGTCCATAAATGTTTACTATCCTCTTGCTGTATTGACCCCCTTTTCATTATATAGTGACTTCCTTTGTCTCTTCTTATAGTTTGTCTTGAAATTTATTTTATCTGATACAAGTATAGCTATTCCTGCTCTTTTTTGCTTTCCATTAACATGAAATATCTTTTTCCATCTCTTTGTTTTCAGCCTATATGTTTCCTTATGGGTGAAATGTTTTTTTGTGTAGGCAAAAGATCAATGGGTCTTGTTTTTTATTCATTCCACCACTCTATATCTTTTGATTGGAGAGTTTAGTCCATTTACATTCAATGTTGTTATTGATAAGAAAGAACTTACTGCTGCGATTTTGTTATTTGTTTTCTGGCTGTTTTGTGGGCTTCTCTCCCTTCTTTTTTTCCTTTCTGTCTTGCTTTTAGTGTAGATGATTTTCTCTGGTGATATGATTTAGTTTCTTGCTTTTTATTTTTTGTGTACCTGTTGTATGTTTTTTGGTTTGAGGTTACAACGAGGCTTGCAAATTCTATCTTATAACTCATTCTCTTAACCTGATAACAACTTAACACTATTTGTATAAACAAACAAGCAAAAAGAAAACTAGTAAAAACTCTACACCGTAACTTTGTCCCCCTGCTTTTAAACATCTTTTTTGTTTCTATTTATATCTTATTGTACTGACTGTATCTTGAAAAGTTGTAGTTATTATTTTTTATTGGTTCATTGTTTAGTCTTTCTACTTAGGATAAGAGTACTTTACATATCATAGTTACAATGCTATAATATTCCATGATTTCCTGTGTACTTGCTAGTACCAATAAATTTTGTACTTTCAGGTGATTATTTATTGCTCATTAATTTCTTTCTTTCTGGTTGAAATACTCCTTTTAACATTTCTTGAAGACAGGTCTGGTGTTGATAAAATCCCTCGACTTTTTCTTTTTCTCAAAAAGATCTTTTTATTATTATTAAGTTCTGGGGTACATGTGCAGGATGTGCAGGTTTGTTACATAGGAAAACGTGTGTCATGGTGGTTTGCTGTACCTATCGACTCATCACCTATGTATTAAGCTTAGCATGCATCAGCTCTTTTCCCTAATACTCTCCCCCTCCTCACCTGGCAGGCCTTTAAGTTCAGGGATACATGTGCATGTTTGTTACATAGGTAAACTTATTACATGGGGGTTTGTTGTACCAATTATTTCATCACTCAGGTATTAAGCCTAGTATCCATTAGTTATTTTTCCTGATTATCTCCCTTCTCCCAGCCTTTACCTTCGGAGAGACCCCAATGTGTGTTGTTCCCCTCTAGGTGTCCACATGTTCTCATCATTTAGCTCCCACTTATAAGTGAGAATATGCAGTATTTGATTTTCTGTTTCTGTGTTAGTTTGCTAAGGATAATGGCCTCTAGCTCCATCCATATCATTGTGAGGAACATGCTCTCATTCTTTTTTATGACTGCATAGTATTCCATCGTGTATATGTTCCACATTTTCATTATCCAGTCTATCATTCTATCATTGATGTGCATTTAGGTTGATTCCTTGTCTTTGCTATTGTGACTAGCACTGTGATCAACATACACATGCGTGTGCCTTTATAATAGAATAATTTAAATTTCTTTTTTTTTTAATTAATTTTTTTTTTTTTGAGACGGAGTCTAGCTCTGTCACCCAGGCTGGAGCACAGTGGCCGGATCTCAGTTCACTGCAGGCTCTGCCTCCCGGGTTCACGCCATTCTCCTGCCTCAGCCTCCCAGGTAGCTGGGAGTACAGGCGCCCGCCACCTCGCCCGGCTAGTTTTTTGTAGTTTTTTTTTAGTAGAGACAGGGTTTCACCGTGTTAGCCAGGATGGTCTCGATCTCCTGACCTCGTGATCCTCCCATCTCGGCCTCCCAAAGTGCTGGGATTACAGGCTTGAGCCACTGTGCCCAGCCGAATAATTTAAATTTCTTTTGGTATACTCTCAGTAACGGGATTGCCGGGCTGAGTGATATTTCTGTCTTTACATCTTTACGGACTTGCCATAACTTACACTCCCACCAACAGTGTATTACCATTCCCTTTTCTCCACAACCTTGTAAGCATTTTTTTAAAAAATAATAGCCATTCTGACTGGTGTGAGGTGGTATCTCATTGTGGTTTTGATGTGCATTTCTCTAGTGATCAGTGATGCTGAGCTTTTAAAAATGTTTGTTGGCTGCAAGTATGCTTCTTTTGAAAAGTACTTCTTCATGTCCTTTGCCCACTTTTTAATGGGGTTGTTTTTTTTTTTTTTCTTGTAAATTTAAGTTCCTTGTAGATGCTGGATATTAAACCTTCGTCAGATGCATAGTCAGCAAAAATTTTCTTCCATTCTGTGGGTTTTTCTGTTTGCTTTGTTGCTAGTTTCTTTTGCTGTGCAGAAACTCTTTCATTATATCCCATTTGTCAATTTTTGCTTTTGTTGCAATTGTTTCATCAGGAAATGTTTGCCCATGTCTATGTCCTGAATGGTATTGTCTAGGTTGTCTTCCAGGCTTTTTATAGGTTTGGGTTTTACATTGAAGTCTCTAATCTATCTTGACTTAATTTTTGTATATGGTGTAAGGAAGAGGTACAGTTTCAGTCTTCTACATATGGCTAGCCAGTTATCCCAGCACCTTTATTGAATAAGGAATCCCTTCCCCATTGCTTGTTTTTGTCAGCTACTTCAAAGATCAGATAGTTGTAGGTGTATGGCCTTATTTCTGGGTTCTCTATTTTGTTCTATTGGTCTATGTGTCTGTTTTTGTACCAGTACCATGCTGTTTTGGTTATTGTAGCCCTGTAGTATAGTTTGAACTTGTGTAGCATGATGCCTCCAGCTTTGTTTTTTTTTTTTTTTTAATTAGGGCTCTTGGATATTTGGGCTATTTAATGGTTCTATATGAATTTTAAAATAGTTTTTTTTTTTTTTTCTAGTTCTGTGAAGAATCTTAGTGGTAGTTTAATAGGAATAGCATTGAATTTGTAAATTACTTTGGGCAGTGTGACCATTTCAGTGATATTGCTTCTTCCTAACCATGAGCATGTAATATTTTTCCAATTGTTTGTGTCATCTCTTATTTATTTGAGCAGTGTTTTGTAGTTCTCCTTGTAGAGATCTTTTACCTCCCTACTTAGCTGTATTTGTAGGTATTTTATTCTTTTGGTGGTCACTGTGAATGGGATTATGTTCCTGATTTGGATCTCAGCTTGACTGTTGTTGGTTTATAGGAATGCTAGTGAGTTTTGCACACTGATTTTGTATCCTGAGACTTTGCTGAAGTAGTTTAGTGGCTTAATAAGCTTTTGGGCTGAGATTAGGGGGTTTTCTAGATATAGAATCATGTCATCTGCAAACATGGTAACTTTTACTTTCTTTCTTCCTATTTTGATGTCCTTTATTTCTTTATTGTGCCTCATTTCCCTTGCCAGGATTCCAATTCTACGTTGAATAGGAATGGTGAGAGAGAGCATCCTTGTCTTATGCCAGTTTTCAAAGGGAATGCTTGAAAACTTTTGCCAGCTGTTGCCCATTCACAATGATGTCGGCTGTGGATTGGTCATATATGGCTCTTACTAATATGAGGTATGTGCCTTCATTATGCAGTTTATTGAGAGTTTTTAACATGAAAAATGTTGAATTTTATCAAAAGCTTTTTCTGCATCTATTGAGATAATCATGTGTGTTTTTGTCTTTAGTTCTGTTTATATGTTGAATTACCTTTATTGATTTGTGTATGTTGAAACAACCCTGCATCCCAGGGATAAAGCCTACTTGATTGAGGTGGATAAGCTTTTTGATGTGCTGCTGCATTTGGTTTGCCAGTATTTTATTGAGGTTTTTTGTTTGTTTGTTTGTTTGTTTTTGTTTTTTTGCAAGAATGTTCATCAATGATATTGCCCTGAAGTTTTCTTTTTTTGTTGTATCTCTGCCAGGTTTTGGTATCAGGATAATGCTGGTCTCATACAATAAGTTAGAGAGAAGTCCCTTCTTCTTAATTTTTTAGACTAGTTCCAATAAGAATGATACCAGATTGCCTCTATACATCTGTTAGAATTCAGTTGTAAATTCATCTGGTCCTGGGTTTTGTTTTGGTTTGTAGGCTTTTTCATTACTGCCTCAATTTCAAAGCTTGTTATTGATCTGTTCAAGGATTTAATTTCTTCCTGGTTTAGTCTTGAGAAGTGTATGTGTCCAGGAATGTATCCATTTTGTCTAGATTTTCTAGTTTATGTGCATAGAGATATTCATAATATTCTCTGATTGTTGTTTGTATTTCTATGGGGTCAGTGGTCATATCCCCCTATTGTTTCTGATTGTGTTTATTTGAACATTCTCTTTTCTTCTATATTAGTCTAGCTAGTGATCTATTTTATTAATTTGAAAAAAAAAAAAAAAACCAGCCTCTGGATTCACTGATCTTTTGATTTTTTGTGTGTCTTCTTCTTTCATGCAGCTCTAATTTTGGTCATTTCTTGTCTTCTGCTGGCTTTGGGGTTTTTTTTTCCTCTTGATTCTCTAGTTCTTTTAGTTGTAATGTTAGGTTGATATGACATATTTCTAACTTTTTGATGTGGACATTTAGTGCTATAAATTTCCCTCTTAACACTGTCTTAGCTGTGTTCCAGAGATTCTGGTATGTTGTATCTTGTTCTCATTAGTTTCAAAGAACTACTTGATTTCTGCCTTACTATTGTTATTTACCCAAAAGTCATTCAGGAGCAGGTTTTTCAATTTCTATGCAGTTGTGTGATTTTGAGTGAATTTCTTAATATTGAGTTCTAATTTGATTGTACTGTGGTCTGAAAGCTTTTTATGATTTCAGATCCTTTTCATTTGCTCAGGGTGTCCTACCACTGATTATGTGATTTATTTTAGACTATGTGCCATTTGATGATGAGAAGAATATACATTCCGTTGTTTTGGGGTAGAGAGTTCTGTAGATATCTATCAGGTCCCTTTGATCCAGTTCTGTGTTCAGTTCCTGAATATCTTTGTTAATTTTCTGTCTCAATGATCTGTCTAATAGTGTTAGTGGGGTGTTAAAATCTCCCACTATTATTTTGTGGAAGTCTAAGTCTCTTTCAAGGTCTCTAAGAACTTGTTTTATGAATTTGGGTGCTCCTGTGTTGGGGTGGATATATATTTAGGCTAGTTCTATTTTCTTTTTGAATTGAATGCTTTACCATTATGTACTATCTTTCTTTGTCTTTTTTGATTGTTGTTGGTTTAAAGTCTGTTTTGTCAAGAACTAGGACTGCAACCCTTGCTCTTCCATTTTCCATTTGCTTGGTAAATTTTTCTTCCTCCCTTTATTTTGAGCCTACGTGTCATTGCACGTGAGATGGGTCTCTTGAAGACAGCATACTAATGGGTCTTTGTTCTTTATCCAATTGGCCACTCTATGTCTTTTAAGTGGGGAATTTAAGCCATTTACATTTAAGGTTAATACTGATATGTGTGGATTTGATCCCGTCATTATGATGTTAGCTGGTTATTTTGAAGGTTTGTTTATGTGGTTGCTTTATAATGTCACTGGTCTGTGTACTTTAGTGTTTTTGTAGTGGCTGGTAATGGTCTTTCCATATTTAGTGCTTCCTTCAGGAGCTCTTGTAAGGCACGTCTGATACTAATAGATTCCCTCAGCATTTGCTTGTGTGGAAAGGATCTTCTTTTTCCTTCACTTAAGAATCTTAGTTTGGCTGTATATAAAATTTTGGTTTGGAATTACTTTCTTTAAAAAGAATTTTGAATACTGGCCCCCAATCTCTTCTGGCTTAAAGGGTTTCAGCTGAGAATTCCATTGTTAGTCTAATAGGATTCTCTGTGTAGGTGATCTGACCTTTCTCTCTAGAGCTGCCTCTAAGAGTTTTCCTTTCATTTTGACCTTAGAGAGTCTGAAGATTATGTGTCTTGCGGATGATTTTCTTGTGAAGTATCTCACTGGGGTTCTCTACATTTCCTGAATTTGAATGTTGGCCTTTCTAGCTAGACTGGGGAAGTTCTCCTGGATAATATCCTGAAATACGTTTTCTGCTTGGTTCTATTCTTCCCATCTCTTTCAGGGAAATCAATCAGTTGTAGATTTGGTCTCTATATATAATCCTATATTTCTTGGAGGTTTGTTCATTCCTTTTCTTTCTTTTCTCTCTATTTTTGCCTGCTTGTTTTATCTCAGGAAGATGGTCTTTAAGCTCTGAGATTCTTTCCCCTACTTGGTCTATTCTGTTATTAATACTTGCGCTTGCATTACAAAATTCTTGTAGTGTGTTTTTTTAGGTCTATCAGGTCAGTTATTTTCTATACTGGCTATTTTGTCTGTCAGCTCCTGCATTGTTTTATCCTAATTGTTCACTTCCTCGTACTGGGTTTCAATGTACTCCTCCAGCTCAATGATATTCATTCCCATCCATATTCTGCATTCTATGGCTGGCATGTTGGCCATCTCAGCCTAGTTCCAAACTCTTTCTGAAGAGATAATATGGTCATTTGGAGAAAAGAAGGCACTGTGGCTTTTTGAGTTTTCAGTATTCTTGTGCTGATTCTTTCTCATCCTGTGGGCTTCTCTACCTTCAATCTTTGAGGTTGCTGACCTTTGGATGTCTTTTTGTATTTTATCCTCTTTGATGACCTTGAATGTTTGTGGTATAAAGTGGATTCAGCTGACTGGTTTCATTTCTGGAAGATTTTAGGGTGTCAGCACTCAGTTCCCAACTCTAAGACTGCATGCTCTAACTCTGGGGGACTTGTATTAGGCCTTGACTTTGTACTCTGGCTCCTAGAGGTTTGGAGTCCTCTGTGTTGGGAGAGCCAAGGTGTGGCAGCTTCAGCAGAGTGCTAGTGGATGCAGGGGTTCCTTCCTCACTATGGGCATTCACCACAGTGGTGGAGGCAATGCAGCTGGTGGGGGGGTCCTGCTGGAGACGGTGTGCACAGTTGTACTGAAGGTAGTGTTGGCTTGGGGGTCGGGGGCTGGCCAGCACAGGTCTGGGGGTATTCTCTGTGCCCTGCAAGCAGGAATGATCACTTAGGGTGTGGGAAGATTCATTGTTCTTTGTGTTGTGTTAGTGCAAAGGCAGGGTGCTGGTGGTAGTGGGGCTTGCTGACCCTGTGCCTGCAAGGGTCCATCTGCAGTGGTCGTTGGCAGGGAGAGGGAGGCAGACTAAATGCCCATATGCTGGCAGGGGAAGTAAAGCAAAACCTGCCTGTATAGACATGCAGCAGAAAACTGATGTGGGGAGTTGCTGTGAGTCTAAAGGAAGCTGCAGTATGAAGCGGGAGCATGTGGGCTGTTGCAGGGCTGTAGTAGCTGCCTAGCTGGACCTCTGCACTGGTCAGGCATGGGCCTCTGGTGCAGAAGCTATGGTGTGGGCCCCCAGGGACCCAAAACTATCCTGTATGCCGGTGTGGCCAGGCTGGGGACCCAGGAGAAACCAGCAGACCACTGAGTGCTCAGGTTGGGCAAGCCTCATCTGATGTGCAAGATCACCATGCAGAGATTAGGTCTGACAGTTCACCTAGGGCTAAAGTCTCTTGTGGAAACAAATCAGTCCTAAGAGAATGGCCGTCCCTGGCCATGCTCCACTACAGATACTCCCATACCAAACTCTCTGGGTTCCACATCAGCTGACTTGCTACTCCAACCACTTCCCTAAGCAGCTGTCTCTGACACCTCGAGTGTCCATGGTGGCAGAAGGGGTCCCCTCCTGCCAGGATCCCATAGGCATGTGTCAAGAGCAGGTTGCTCCTTGCCAGTTCATCTCACCGACTCCCCCAGAGCTATCGTGGTTCAGAAATGAGTCCCACTGTGTGAGTTCCCAGCTTTCTCTCCCTTCACCCAGCTTCTCTGTCTTTCCTCCATCCACCCTCAGTGCCTTTCCTCTGAAGATCTGTTAAAAGCAGGCCAGTTGTCTCAGCCCCTCCATGGAAGCTGTTCCACTAGTCTGCGTCTAGTCAGTCATCTTGTCCTCTGTATTCTGGAAAGTCTTTATTTCTCCTTCATGCTTAAAGGATAGTTTCACCAGATATACTATTTTAGGATAACTTTTTGTACCCTAGAATAGTATATATTTAAAGTATGGCATATTTAAAGTCATGTCACTCCCACCTGGCCTATAATGTTTCAACTGAAAATCTTCTGCCAGACATATTGGAGCTCCATTGTATGTTATTTATTTCTTTACTCTTGCTACTCTTAAGAGCCTTTCTTTACCTTTCACCTTTGGGAGTTTGATTATTAAATGCCTTAAGGTAGTCTTCCTTGGGTTAAATTTGCTTGGTGTTCTATAACCTTTTGGTACTTCAATATTGATATCTTCCTCTAGGTTTGGGGAGCTCTTTGTTATTATCCCTTTAATGAACTTTCTACCCCTCTTTCTCTACTTCCTCTTTAAAATGAACAACCCTTAGATTTGCCTCTTTGAGGCTATTTTCTAGATCTTGTAGGCATGCTTTTTTTTTTTTATTCTTTCTTCTTTTTTCTTTTGTCTCCTCTGACTGTATTTTCAAATTGCCTATCTTCAAACTCACTAATTGTTTCTTCTGCTTGATTAATTCTGCAATTTAAAGACTGATGCATTCTTCAGTATGGCAGTTACACTTTTCAGTTTCAGAATTTCTGCTTGATTCTTTTCGGTAATTTCAGTCTCTCTGTTTAGTTTGTATGATTGAATTCTGAATTGCTTCTCTATATTTTCTGAATTTCTTTGAGTTTCCTCAAAACAGCTATTTTGAATTCTCTGCCTGAAAGATCATATATCTATTTTTCTCCAGGACTTGCCCCTCGTGTCTTATTTTACTTCATCTGGGGAGGTCGTTTTCCTGGATGGTCTTGATACTTGCAGATGTTCATTTGTATCTGGGCATTGAAAAGTTGGGTATTTATTGTAGTATTCTCAGCCTGGACTTTTTTGTACCTGTCCTTCTTGAGAAGGCTTTCCAGGTATTCAAAAGGACTTGGGTGCTGTGATCTAAGTTGTATCTCTTTTAGGAGGCATTCTAAGCCCAGCAATGCTGTGGTTCTTGCAGACACATAGAGATCCCACTTTGATGGTCTTGGACAAGATATAGAAGGATTCCCTGGAGTACCAGGCAGAGACTTTTGTTCTCTTCCCTTACCTTCTCCCAAATGGAGTCTCTCTGTTCTGAGCCACTTGGGGCTGGAGGTAGAGTGACACAAGCACTCCTGTAGCCACGACTAGCAGGACTGTGCTAGGTCAGTCTTGAAGCTGGCACACACTAGGTCTCGCCCAAGGCCTGCTGTAACAACTCCCTGGCTGTGGCCTGTGTTCACCCCAGGCCACTGGGCTCTATAATCAGCAGGTGGCAAAGCCAGCCAGGCCTGTGTTCTTCTCTTCAGAGTAGAAGTCCCCAGGCCCGGAGTAGGTCCAGAGGTGCTGTCCAGAAACCAAAGACTAGAGTCATAAACCTTAGAAATCTACCTGGTGTTCTGCTCTACTGTGGCTGAGCTGGCACTCAAACCACAAGACACGGTCCTTCCCACTGTTCTTTTCCCAAAGGCAGAGGAGCCTCACCCTGTGGCCACTGCTACCACAGGCCCATGGAGAGTATTACCACACTACTATCAGTGTTCCCTTGAGGCCCAAGAGCTCTTCAGCCAGCTTGTAGTGAATGCTGTCTGGCCTGGGACTCACCTTTCAGGGTAGCGGGCTCCCATCTGGCCCAGGGCAGGTCCAGAAATGCCATTCAAGAACCGAGTCCTGGAATTGGGAACTTCAAGAGCCGTCTTCAGTTAGAAAGTGATGAATCCTGACAGGACTGGGTCCTTCCCTTCAAGGCAAGGAGTTCCCTTCTGTCCCAAGGTATATCTGGAAATGCCATCCAGAGCTAGAGCCTGGAACCGAACTCTGACCAGTTCCCTGTTCCGTTCTACTGAGCTGGTATCCAAGATGCAAGACAAAGTCCTTCCTTCTCTCCTCAAGTGGAGGGTAGGGGTCTCTTTTGTGACTGTGAGCTGTGGGGTCTTGGATTAGGGGAGTGGTGATAGCAGCACTCTCTTAGCCACCCGGCCTGGTGTCTCAGTAGTTCTTGTGCCCTCCTAGCGCACTGGTTCTGGGCCCAGTTCAACACTAGGATTTGGATAGGTGTGGCAGTTCTTGTGGCCTACATTGCCTTTCAAGTATATTTAAGGCCCCAGAGAACCTTAGCCTGTGGTGGGGGGGCTTGCAGGAACTCAAGTTTGGAGACCACTGGGATCGGCAATTCCCCTCTGGCTAGGCCTGGTTTAAATGCTCCCTCTGTGGGTGGGCATCAGCTAAGTTTTGTTCAGTTTTGTTTTCAGATCTAATAGGGCAGCTCTGAGTTCAATGCGTAACAACTGCTGCTCTCTCTCTCTCCCCAGTGCACAGAAATGCTCTCCATACCACACCACTGCTGCTGGAGGATGGGGGAAAGATGGCTTTGGCAATCCAAGACGGGCTTTCCTATGTCTTCAGTGCCTCTTTCAGCAAAGTGATGTTAAAATCAGGTACTGTGAGTGCTCACCTGATGTTTGGTTCTTATGAAGGTGCTTTTTTGGGTGTAACTAGTTAAACGGGCATCATTGCAGTGGAGATGATCAGTGGAGCCTTCTATTCTGCCATCTTGCTTTGCCCCAAGTTCTGAGTAACATTCTAATAAAAAGTATTGAAATTAGCATCAGGGATAGATGAGGACTTTTTTTTAAGTTTTATAAAGGGGTTGTATAATACTTAGATACTTGAATTACAAGAAACACTTTCATATGAACTAGGAAGAAACTTGTAAGAACTAATGTAAAAATAACACATATCTGTGCCTAACAGATACATGAATTTACATTTACTGCTGCATTTGTATCCCCTGGCTCTCCTTCCATTGCTTAATGGAGCATTCAGCCATCAAGCTAACAATCTGAACTCTAAACTAGGCTGGGAGGGCAGGGGCACGGTGGATACAAAGTTGAGTTGTTCTCTGCTCTCAATAAGTAAGTATCCAAAGGGAGAAAAAGTATATAACTACTAATTCAGACAAAAATTACTATTTAACAAGGCAAAAAGGTAACTGCCATGAAAGAAGCAGACAAGATTACTATGGGAGTCCAGAACATGGTCTGATCCTGCTGCTACTTAGTTTTTGCACAATGTGTTGCCACACTAAAATTTGTGATTTGTAGTCTTAACAGACAGTTCTTTGTTCTGAATTTGCCTCTCTATGAATTAAAAGCATTATAATGGTGATGTAGGGGCCAAGGGATTTCTCCCTCCCTCTCTGAAGGTTTGAGTCTTTAAGTCTGCTGAAATAAACTGGAAACAGACAGATTAGGAGGGCTAATTTAGTAATCTGCACATTTGCACAGAAGCCACATGAAATATGACACTCCAGAAAGAGGCCAAATGATTGAAGGTTTTATACCATACAGAAAAGAACAGAGGCTTGGAACTCCTTGGTGGAGATGGCGACAGGCTATGGGAGGTGTAGGGGAAGAAAGGTGTGGCGAACAAAGGCTGTCTTGTTATACAGATAAAGACTATCATGTAGCAGCCCTTGAAAGAATAGGTGGTAGCCTATGGTACTAGTTTCTCTGTCAATTCTGTAAAACTGTCAGGACTTTAGTCTCCTTTTCCTGTGAGTCGATCTTTCCTAGATTTGGATAAGGCAGATAAGGAGGCCCTCAAGAAAGCCTGTTTGCATCTGCTGTTTACTTCACTAATATAGATTTCCTCTACAGATGCAAATCTCCTCCACAAAAGGACAGCTTTTCAGAGCTACTCCTCTGTCTGCAGCCCCTTTAAATAACCATACTGAAATATGCCAAAGAAACATATTTTAGGGTGGCATATTTTGGTTTCCCAGTGACAAACTGTTCAATTCTCAGCTGTTATTACTGCTAACATTAGCCTTTATTATACCATATTGCTTGCAAGTATATTCTTTTAGGCCCACATAAGTGTGTTAAGAGGAAGTATGCATGTTTGTGTGTGTGTGTGTGTGTGTGTATTTAGTCCCTTTAGGTATGAGAGTTATATTTCTCCTGAGGAACTGAGATTAAATCATAATCTAAATATGAAATTGATGGTTAAGCCATTAGTAATGAAGGATATGAGTTTTAAATATAGGTTTTTATAGTCTTGATAGATGTTCATGTGATAGATGTTCACGTTAACAGATTTTCCTACAGTACTTATTTGCTGTAGTCAAGGAAATAATGTATGTAGTGTAGTCCTGACAAAAGTCAACAACACTTCTCTTTACCAACATCAGGAAGGAATCTGGCAGTTATCCATGTATTTAACCAGAACTCATTGTCTCACAACAGAAAGAAGACTTAGTCTGAGAGGTTGATTTGGGAAATAAGCAGGGTAATCAGATAAATGGAACAATGAGTCTGATCTTAAAGACCAACTCAGAGATAAGGAATTAGAAACTTGGTGGCTGGGCTGTTAAGAGGCTCTTGATATAAAATCTCCTGTGTTCATGCATGGGTCAGAGATTGGCAAACCAGGCCAATAGTGGGCGCTGTTTAGGGTATTCAGTCTTAGGAGTTTAGGAAGACAGTAGAGACAGTTCTGTCTGATAAGCCTTAATATGTTAAAGAAAAGGCAAAGCTGGACAGTAGTAAAAGTGTTAAAAATATCTTTTATTCAAGACCATTGCAATGCGGGAAAAGAGACCTCAGTATAAAACTGGGCTCACAACCGCGTAAACCATGAGCAAGTGGGAATTTATAGCCAAGGAGCAGGGAGGGTTGGTGGAAAGAAAGCAGGAGAAAATTACTGAGAGGAAACATCAGAAACAAGGGAGATTCTGGCTACACCAACCTAGCAGGATTCTTGCTGAAGACAGGCCAGGATGACGGAACATCACCTCAGAGATGGTAAAAGATGAATGCTGTGATTTGAATATGTCTCTCAAAGCTCATGTGTTGGAAATTTAACTCCCAATGCAACAGTGTTGGGAGGTGGGAATTTTAAGATGTGATTTGGTCATGAGAGCTCTGCCTTCATGAGTGGATTCATATCATTATCGTGGGAATAGATTAGTTGTTGTCTGAGTGGGTTTGTTATAAAAATGAGTTTGACCCCCCTCTCGCTCTCTTTTGCCCTTCTGCTTTCTGCTATGGGACGACATGGCAAGAAGACCCTCACCAGATGCCTATGGGCCTTGGACTTCCCAGACTCCAGAACAGTAAGAAATAAATCTCTATTATTTAAAAATTAGTCTGTGGTATTCTCTCATAGCAGCTCAAAACAAACTAACACAATGAGAAACTCAATTACATATTTATTGTCTTAGTCTGTTTTATGCTGCTGTAACAGAGCTATATTTACCAATCAGATAGTGAAGGTGATCAAATAAAGAGGATGGGGGATTTTTGCTAAACTGGCTGAGCAATGTTCTTGCTAAAACTGGGTGTTTACATGCAAGTACATAGATGGACCTAGAAAAAGCTTCAGCAACGTGACTGAAGTTTGGCCAAGCAAAGAATCTTTATCAAATGAAACAACAAAGTGTGACAGAATTTGGCAATTAGTTCTTAAGGATGGTCAGATTAGTTTATTGAATTTGCAAGGGGAGGTGAGAGAACTACAACTTTAACCATACTGGCAAGTTCCTCAGCACCTAAGAGATGGAGAGGAGTGATAATATTTTTTTCTCTTCATTTTCCTATATTTTATATAGGAAGTATAAAATATAAGAAACTTGTTCATAGTAAGCATGTTTCATTTTATAATAAAAAATTAAGTTTTCTGTGAAATATTCAAGTGCTGTATTATACAATTAAGCCCAAAATGTAAGCAAAATATCATATACCATATTTGAGCATCATCTAAATACTGTTATTTTTGGAAAAACCTTTAGAAATAAACCAATGTAAACTCTTACCCAATAAAGAGGAAACCACAAACCTAGACAGTTTATATTTCTCACACAGTCACTGACACATCTAGAACTAAGGATTTTTTTGCTCTTATTCCAGTGCTCTTTCCCACATATTGTCAAAATTATATTCCTCTGAGATAGAGTTTTATATAAATAATTCCATTTGGAATCATTAAATTATGTTCCAAACTAATCTAATACCATTTTATCCTAAAAGATATTTCTGGAAAAGTGAAATTGATATATATCCTTGAAAGAGAATAAGGCAGTAATTTGCCATTACAATATTAGGAAGGAGTCTGCTATTGCTACATTCCTAAGCATTTTGGGAGAAAAGTGACTAAAATTAAAATAAATTGGTCTAAATATTATTGTCAGTTTGGAAATTAATGATAAAGGATCATCTAACAAAATCTTCTGATTGGTGAATAATAGAAATAGGTTTTAGCACTTTCCTTGGTTTTGTTTTGTTTTGTTTTGTTTGAACAGAATCTTGCTCTGTTGCCCAGGCTGGAGTGCAGTGGCATGATCTCAGCTCACTGCAACCTCCACCTCCTGGGTTCAATCGATTCTCCTGCCTCAGTCTCCCAACTGACTGGAATTACAGGCAACTGCCACCATACCTGGATTTTTTTTTTTTTTTTTTTTTTTTGTATTTTTAGTAGAGATGGGATTTCATCATGTTGGCCAGGCTGGTCTCAAACTCCTGAACTCAAGTGATTCACCTGCCTTGGCCTGTAAATCCCAAAGTGCTGGGAGAATTTTTAGGTTGAATGTTCAAGTTTACAAGGGGTTCAAAATCATTAAGGAGACGCTCAAAGTTAAGTTGTATGCAAAATAGTTTTGGAAGTGTTATTATTATTTGTAACTCAAATATCGTTTTAGTTTGGCATTCAGAGGTATTGATTAAAACAAAAAGTATCATTCACAGTCTATAATATTTTTGTTAAAAGGTCAGTATTTTCATTTCAAAATTTCTTCTCAAATGTATCATATTTCTTTGTCCTGACCTAGTCTTTCATCTTCTTTCCTTTGGATAAAAAAGTTTGTTTTGTCAACTGATCTGTCTTTAGTTTACACCCTGTGAAATCCATTCTCTAGACTGTTTCCAGTTTTATCTTTCTTTTTGACATGTTTGATACAATAATTTCCCTAAAACATGAATCTGATTATATCCTGTCTTCCTCACACACTGTTAATTTCTCACTGCCTGTGTCTCACGGTTCCCACTTCAGATGACTAGTGGCATAATCAGGGGAATTCGGATGCAGGCCTTGAAGGTGAAAGCACTGCCAGGGACTCAGTCTTGGGAGTTAGTCTGGGGTGAATCTGGGTCCAGGATTGAGCCTTTGCCATTAGTTAGTAGGGAGGTGGGCACAAAAATGGTGTCACCTAAGGTACACTTTTATTTATTTTTTTAGTTTTAAAAACCATCAGGCCAAGGTATTACCTAAGACATTATAGAGGATGATCTTACTTGGAATGTGCTCAGAAAGAGCAGTTTCTTCATTCTCACCCCTCCTCCCCACCCCAAGCTACCTTTCCTTGAAGGCCATGATGAAAGATCTTTGTCTATATCCTAACAGCAGTGAACAGCCAGTAAGGGATTCTGAGAAAGCAATTGACAACAACAGAATATACACATTTATTTCTGATTGGAATCAGATGGATACCTGATCTTAATCATTTCCCTAGAACCCTCCCTAACCTGGAGTAGTTGCTATCACATCTCTGTTAAACTCAATTTCAAAAGATTTGGAATTCTTTTCTTCAGAGGCAGTCTGCCATCTTACTTTCTTCCATGGCCCCAAATTGTCACATTTTACTGATCGGGTGATGTTTTGCCAGTTAATCATCAGTGTAACATTTTTTGCAACCTTACTCCATTCGTAGTCTGTTAATTTTGATGAACTTTTTCTACTGATCTTAGAGCAAGGCTTCTCTTGCCCTTTGAAAACAGAATGTTATTAAATATTCCTCTATAAATACCAAGAGAATTATACACATTTTCTTCTTTAGCTTTTTGATGTGGTGCATTATGTCAGTAGATTTTTCTAATGTTGAACTATCCTCATGTTCCTGGAACAAGGAAGTCCACGCAGATTATGAAGCGGTATTTTAGTTTTTTAAAATGTTGCTCAATTTTATTTGTTAATATTTTACTTATAATTTTTGTATTTGCTTTTAGTGAGATCGGTCACTAATTTCATTTTCTTGTATTGTTTGTGTACTGTTTTGTTATCACAATTACCTAACTCTAATAAATAGTTGGGCAACTATCTCTTTTTCTCATAGGTTTCAAATTATGTGTCAGGTTGAATATTGCAATAGACAGACTGTTTACGTCCCCTCAAAATTTATGCATTGAAATCCTAACCCCCAAGATAATGGTATTAGGAGGTGGGACATTTGGAAGGTGATTAACTCATCAAGGCAAAGCCCTTGAGAATAAGATTAATTCCCTGGAGAAATCCCTCAACCCTTCTATCACATGAGGACACAGCATGAAGGCATCATCTGTAAGCCAGAAAACGAGTTTTTTTATCAGACAGTAAAACAAGGTGTCAGTAGGGTCATGCTCCCTGGGTGAGGTTCTGGGAAGAATCTGTTCCATCCCTGTCTCCTAGCTTCTGGTGGTTCCTTGGCTTGAAGCTGCATCCCTCAATCTTTACCTCTGACATCACAGGTCTTTCTTACCTGTGTGTCTCTCTGTCATTTCCTTTGCTTAAAAGGTTATCAGTCATACTGGATTAGGACCTACCCTAATCTGTTATAACCTCACTTTAACTACATTTGCAAAGACATTATTTCTATATAAGTCCCTGCTATGGTTTGAATGTCCCCTTTAAAATTTATTTTGAAATTTAATTGCCATTTTAACAGTATTAAATGGTAGGACCTTTAAGAGGTGATTAGGCCCACACCCATGGAACCTCACTCATTGCTAGCACAGCAGTCTGAGATCAAACTGCAAGGTGGCAGCGAGGCTGGAGGAGGGGCACCTGCCATTGCTGAAGCTTGAATAGGTAAACAAAGCCACCTGGGAAGCTCGAACTGGGTGGAGCCCACTGCAGCCCAAGGAGGCCTGCCTGTCTCTGTAGACTCCACCTCTGGGGACAGGGTGTACCAAACAAAAAGCAGCAGAAACCTCTGCAGACTTAAATGTCCCTGTCTGATAGCTTTGAATAGAGTAGTGGTTCTCCCAGCATGGAGTTTGAGATATGACAAGGACAGACTGCCTCCTTAAGTGGGTCAGGGACTTACCTGAGTAGCCTAACTATGAGGCATCTTCCAGTAGGGGCAGACTGACACCTCACACAGCCAGGTACCCCTCTGAGACGAAACTTTCAGACAAACGATCAGGCAGCAATATTTGCTGTTCAGCAATATTCACTGTTCTGCAGCCTCCTCTGCTGATATCCAGGCAAACAGCATCTGGATTGAACCTCCAGCAAACTCCAACAGACCTGCAGCTGAGGGTCCTGACTGTTAAAAGGAAAACTAACAAACACACAGGACATCCACACCAAAACTCCATCTGTACGCCACCATCATCAAAGAGCAAAGGTAGATAAAACCACAAAGATGGGGAAAAAACAGAACAGAAAAGCTGAAAATTTTAAAAATCAGAGCACTTCTCCCCCTCCAAAGGTATGCGGCTCCTCGCCAGCAATGGAAAAAAACTGGACAGAGAATGACTTTGACGAGTTGAGAGAAGGAGGCTTCAGACGATCAAACTTCTCTGAGCTAAAGGAGGAAGTTTGAACCCATCGCAAAGAAGCTAAAAACCTTGAAAAAAGATTAGACGAATATCTAACTAGAATAACCAGTGTAGAGAAGTCCATAAATGACCTGATGGAGCTGAAAACCATGGCACAAGAACTATGTGACAAATGCACAAGCTTCAGTAGCCGATTCGATCAACTGGAAGAAAGGGTATCAGTGATTGAAGATCAAATGAATGAACTAAAGTGAGAAGAGAAGTTTAGAGACAAAAGAGTAGAAAGAAATGAACAAAGCCTCCAAGAAATATGGGACTGTGTGAAAAGACCAAATCTATGTCTGATTAGTGTACCTGAAAGTGACGGGGAGAATGGAACCGAGTTGGAAAACACTCTGCAGCGTATTATCCAGGAAAACTTCCCCAACCTAGCAAGGCAGGTCAACATTCAAATTCAGGAAATACAGAGAATGCCACAGAAGCTACTCCTCGAGAAGAGCAACTCGAGAAGAGACCAATGGGATCTAATTAAACTAAAGAGCTTCTGCACAGCAAAAGAAACTACCGTCAGAGTGAACAGGCAACCTACAGAATGGGAAAACATTTTTGCAATCTACTCATCTGACAAAGGGCTAATATCCAGAATTTACAAAGAACTCAAACAAATTTACAAGAAAAGGACAACCCCATCAAAAAGTGGGCAAAGGATAGGAACAGACACTTCTCAAAAGAAGACATTTATGCAGCCAACAGACACATGAAAAATGCTTATCATCACTAGCCATCAGAGAAATGCAAATCAAAACCACAATGAGATACCATCTCACACCAGTTAGAATGGCGATCATTAAAAGTCAGGAAACAACAGGTGCTGGAGAAGATGTGGAGAAATAGGAACACTTTTACACTGTTGGTGGGACTGTATACTAGTTCATCCATTGTGGAAGATAGTGTGGTGATTCCTCAAGGATCTAGAACTAGAAATACAATTTGACCCAGCCATACCATTACTGGGTATATACCCAAAGGATTTTAAATCATGCTACTGTAAAGACACATGCACGCGTATGTTTATTGCAGCACTATTCACAATAGCGAAGACTTGGAACCAACCCAAATGTCCATCAATGATAGACTGGATTAAGAAAATGTGGCACATATACACCATGGAATACTATGCAGCCATAAAAAAAGAATGAGGTCATGTCCTTTGTAGGGACATGGATGAAGCTGGAAACCATCATTCTCAGCAAACTATCACAAGGACAAAAAACCAAACACCACATGTTCTCCCTCATAGGTGGGAATTGAACAAAGAGAACACTTGGACATAGGAAGGGGAACATTAGACACAGGGGCCTGTTGTAGGGTCGGGGGAGGGGGGATAGCATTAGAAGATATACCTAATGTAAATGATGAGTTAATGGGTGCAGCACACCAACATGGCACATGTATACATATATAACCTGCACGTTGTGCACATGTACCCTAGAACTTAAAGTATAATAATAAAAAAAAAATCATTAAAAAAGAGGTAATTAGGCAATGAGGGATACACCACTATAAATGGATTAATGCTGATTATAAAAGGGCTTCAGGCTGTGAGTTTAATTTCTTCTTCTTTCTCATCCTGCCTTTGCCCTTCTGCTATGGAATGATGCAGTAAAAAGGCCCTGCCAGATGCCAGACCCTTGATCTTAGACTTCCTAGCTTCCAGCTGTGAGCCAATAGATTTCAGTTCATTATAAATTACTTAGTCAGTCTCAGGTTTTCTGTTATGGTGGCACAAAATGGACTAAATCACATTATGAGTTTCATAGCAAGAAACCCAGACATGTTTATTTTTGTGTATGTGAGTTTTAGGGGAACATTATTCAACTGAGGATAGACCTCTTTCTGTTTACTTCTTCTCTTTTATCCCCCCTGTTTACCTCCTTTCTTCTTAGGACTTTAATCAGTTACAAGACTGGTAGTGAACTGGTTGTGTTCCTACTTGCTATTGATGACCTTTTACAAATCATTCCTAGTTATGTTTTTCTCAGTACTCAAGAATTATAAGATCATCAATATCTCATGAAGATACATTATTTATTTTAAACATGCTCACTAGACAAGCTTCATATATTTTCTCCGGCTTTTTACTTGCCATCTTTAATTATCTTGCATTATTTGGGCTTGCTTGAACTTCAAAGGTCAGTCAATACATTTTTCATATCTTTTAATAGATGTTTTTGGTTTCATTTTCAGTGTCTTTCAAAGATGGATAATATCTCCATCAAACTTTTCTCATGTTTAGAACAACTGGTAATTCTATGAGGCTTTATTTTTTGATGCAGATATTCATGGTCACCTGATGAAGGGGTAACTTTGAACAAAGTCCAGTGAGAGAAGTGTGAGATATACACAATATATTGTGAAAATAGTGATGCCATTTTTACATTGAAGTGAAGAAGGATCTTCACTGGAAATGCTTCTTACCAATATCCTCATTGCTATGGGACAAAATTAGACTTTCAGGTCTCTTCAGGTAAATCAAATGAACTATTTTGGAGATTTTTTTTTTTTTTAAATAACCATGACCAGTATGAACAATGGACTAGAAGAGAGTAAGAACGGACATGGTTAGGAGGACCCAGCACAGCGCCACACTGCAGAGTGAATAACAAACACCAGAGGGACAGCTGTACTTGCACCCAGGAAGTGCGTCCCTTACCTCATTCAAAACGAAAAGAGGGTTCAAAGACTGTTGAGCCCTGACGAATCACTTTATCCCCTCCCCCTCCCTTAGGAAAGACCATGAAAGGCAATGAAGAAAAATGGAAACGTACCCTCAATATTTCCGACTGGAGACAGAAGAAACACTTCTCACATTCTGTTTATCTGTAAGGCTTGCCATTTCTATCCTCAAAATATACCACAAATCTATCCCCCATATCTACCTCTGTCATCTCCACCTTAGGCCAAAACCCTTTCCTTTCTCATTTGGATTATTGTAATTCAGGCCTCAGCTGTCTAAAATTCAGAGAAGAGGGTGTATGAAGGCTTATGTAGTCTCCAAGTAGATTAGAAGCCCTATCCAATAAAGCATTTGCCTAGGACTTAAGAGATAATGCTTCCTTATTTCCATTTGGCAATTTAACACTTCTGTATGCCCCAACAGTCAGAACCCTGGAAGGAAGAGTTGAGTCATACTTTGAACCCCAGTCCAGCAGATGTTTGAATCTGAATTTCAGAGTACACAACTCTGAAAAGTGCTCCCTTTTTTCATGTTATATGCAATAACTTGGTATTAAGTTGGAGCCCAGATGACATGTCCTACAACTGACAAGCACCTTCTCATCTTATCACATCACTATAACTTTTTCCTCTACCCATAATATATCAGCTTGATAGTGTATGTAGAGTTATCCACTGTTACATAAATAATTGCCCCAAAGCTTTGTGTATTAAAACAAAAATAAATATGTATGATTTCACAGTTTTTATATCAGTAATTCAGGAATGGCTTAGCTAGCTGCCTCTGACGTAAGGGCCTTTCATAAGGTTTTGGTCAGGATGTTGGCCTGGGGCCACTGTCATCTGAAGGCTTGACTGGGGCTTGAGGATCTTCTTCCAAAATGATGTCCTCACATGGCAAGTATATGTAGCCTGTTGAAGGGCTCAGTTTCTCACCACATACACTTCTTCCTAGGGATATTTGAGTGTCCACTCTATATAGCACCTGGCTTTGTTTGAAGATCAAAGTGAAAGCCACAGCGTCTTTTATAACCTAGTCTTAGAACCCACACGCCATCATTCAGTCTGTTTATTAATAGTAAATTACTCATCTGGCCCCTACATAAGGTGAGGGGAATTAGACTCCATCTTTTGAAGACAGGAGAGTTAAAATATCCACCATGTCTCTTCTCTTTTTGAATTCTGGCCTCTATTCCCCAATTCAGTCTTCTTGCCAATTCCAAATCTCCTCACTTTTCTCATCTCCAAACATATGCACATACTAACTTTATTTAACAGATTTTTAAAATTTCTTTCTGGTATCAGTTAGAATCAGTTTTGGCCGTAGCAGCAGCAAACTACAAAATAGTGGTAGCTTAAATCACAGTAGAGGTTTATTTCTATCATGCATGGAAAACATTTGCAGGTAGGCAGTCCAAGGCTGGTCTGGTGAAACTGTTATAATTTATGACCTTCATTCTCATGGTTCAAGATATCTGCTAGGGTTCTAGTTGCCAAAGGTGAAACCCAGGAAGCAGAGTAGAGAAATACAAAAAAAGTTAAAAGTGTGTGCTAGCAGTTGTTAAGGTTTCCTAGAAACCTTACTGTACAACACATTGCCTCCCTCTCAGCAGTCAGCACTTAGTTACATGCAAATGTATGACAGGTAATATGGAAGCATAAGAGGTACAAGCTAATATGCTGAATATTGTCTTTATTTGCAGGTATGTGATGGTTAATTTTAGGTATCAATTTGACTAGATTAATGGGTACCTAGATAGCTAGTAAAGCATTAATTCCGAATGAGGATGTGTCCAGAGCAAATTGGTGCATGAGTTGATAAAACTGAGTGGGGAAGATTTGTCCTCAATGTGGGTAGGCACCATCAAATTGGCTGGGGGCCAAGATAGAACAAATAGAGGAAAGGCAAATTAATGCTTTCTCTTCTGGAGCTGAGACATCTGTCTTCTCCTGCCCTTGGACATCAAAACTTCAGGTCCTCAGGCCTTCGGCCTCAAACTGAGAGTTATACCACTGGCTTCCCTAGTTTGGAGGCTTTTGGACTTTTACTGAGTCGGCATCCCTTAGTCTCCAGCTTGCAGACAGCCTGTTGTGGGACTTCTCTGCTGCCATAATCATATGAGCCAATTCCCCTAATAAATCCCCTGTCATCTATCTATTATCTGTCTATTATTATTTCTGTCTCTCTAGAGAACCCTAATAAAAAGTGATTATATGCCCAGCTAAAAATCAGGGAGTTTCTTGCTAAGGAAGAAGGGGAGAATAAATATTGGCCATGGCTATGTATATATTTTTGGCTACCTGGACATATGAGCACCTTTTTCCTATATAGGGTACTATATGTTCTCACTATATGGAAGTTGGCTTTCCTCAGAGCTGATGATCCAAGAAAAGCCAAGAACATGTTTGCAGAGAACACATTTACTCTTTCTCCAAGGAAGAAAACTTCAAGATCTTCCTGAATTCCTGCTCCATGTTCAGGATCGCTCCATCATATGCAGTCCCTTCCTTGGGGTCATGTGTACCTTCTTGTGGTCTGTCAGCAGATACATTAAAAAACATACATGGATATGGAAACAGGACACCATAGTAAAAACTCCTATTTGAGAAAGGGGAGAAGGAGAAACTGGTAGTGGTCACTGGTCCATATCAATGATCAAATACCTCTGAGCAGAAAGTACAAGCTCCCTCTCCTAGTAAAGGAGTGCATTCTTTGCTTAGCTATTTGGTAGTCCTCAGTTAAGCTCTTGCCCATTGTACTTTGTGGTTCTTATCTCTGGTTTCCAGGATGTGCATTATATTATATGGGTGCATGAGAAGGGGCCATGGGGCAGAAGCCCATTTGTGGTGGTTGCCATTGCAGAAGCTCTCTTCCTGCTAGGGTGAATATGGGGATCCAGAAATTGTTTTAGGAGCTTGATGGTCACAGGCAAGGATTGAAATTTCTTTTGAAGAACAATTTCCTTAAAATTTAGTAATCTTCTGGTCTATTTGCTTTCAATTAGTTCCACATATATTAATAGCCAGAGATCATGATGTCTAGACAATTTTTAAGCCTGAGAGATTTTAGTGTGATATTCTTCTTGGGAGAAAAACTGAGTGTTGGGAGAGAAGCTGAGGCAGGGTTTGCATGTCTGACATAATATAAAGTCTTGGAACATGTCTCGGGTCCAGGGCCTAAAACCCTTTGTGGCCTTTGAAACACCAAGCTCTGTGCTAAAGTGTAGAAGGCTACCCTGACACACCATAATCTAAGCCCAGGGCATAAAACGCCTCATGGCTTATGGCTTCTGGAATGTGTCTAGACTTGCTGGCTCTTTGCTCCTTGATCTCCCAGGATTGATTGTATCTTGAGTTGAAAGAACCTGCTCTCCATTATCTCAAGTAGTAGAGCAGATGCTAAACCATCACAGCTGTAAATCAGGTGCTTAATGCAATGCTCCCTTTCAACCCCACATCCTCACCACCTGTTTCTTTGTTTGATCACCAATTAATAGTCTGGGCTTCCAGAGCTTGAAGCCTTTGCAACCTCCATACTTAGCATTGGCCCCCCCGGACCCACTTTCTCTCTCAAACTGTCTTTTCTCATTCCTTTGACTCTGCTGAACTTCGTCACCCCTACGACCTGGTATTGGGTCCAATTACCCCAACAGTATCGGCATCCAGGCTCTGCTTATTCTTCCCTATACCAAGCGCAAACACCCTATCCCTCCAAAAAGTGTTGGCTATCTTGAGACATTTAAAAATAATAGGCAAAAATCACAATCTGATCTTTGTCAGTGGACTAAGTTCTGTTGACTGACAGTTGCTTAATGGAAAGTATTTGAGAAAGACTAGGGGCCTAGGGCACTTTAATTGGATTAATGACCCAAATTTTTGCCCCTCTCTCTAAGTATACTCTTTGCCCTAACATATTGCAGTGTTCTCCTACTCTTAGGGGAGCATTCTGCCCAATAGCATACTGGTAAATGTTTCTTTAAAAACTACTTTGTATATTATATTATAAATTTTATTGAAAATATGTGTAGCACACATTGACAAATAAGAAAATATGCAATACTTGGCTGGGTGCGGTGGCTCAAGCATGTAATCCCAGCACTTTGGGAGGCCGAGATGGGCGGATCACGAGGTCAGGAGATCGAGACCATCCTGGCTAACAAGGTGAAACCCTGTCTCTACTAAAAAAAAATACAAAAACTAGCCGGGCGAGGTGGCGGGCGCCTGTAGTCCCAGCTACTCAGGAGGCTGAGGCAGGAGAATGGCATAAACCCGGGAGGCGGAGCTTGCAGTGAGCTGAGATCTGGCCACTGCACTCCAGCCTGGGCGACAGAGCGAGACTCCGACTCAAAAAAAAAAAAAAAAAAAAGAAAAAATATGCAAATATGCAATACTCTTTACTGTAAGTTCTATATAGCCAATTGATTCTTATTGAATGTTTTGACTGTCACTAAATTTTCTTATCCATAGCCAATCTACAGTTGTAGTTCATGAGCAAGTGTAGTTCTGACATGAATGTTCATTGATATTCTCATTGTCAGTAAGAGGAAAGTGAAACAATAAAGAGGTAGTTGAAACTTCAGTTGTTTGTAAATGAGGTGACATCTTTGCAGAATTAGATACTAGTTTTCAAAAAACATTACCTCATTTTTTTTTGTATTTGCAATGTAATAGCCGCAGATACAACATGCTTTTAAGTTTAATCTGCATTAATGTTTTCTCTACCACTTTCTTAAGCCAGACAATTAACAAATCAACAAGCAACACTTCATTTGTAGCTTCTATCAATTTCTATGGTACAAACACTCCAACAGTGGCTGATTTCAAGCTGCTGGTTTGACACAACTGAAGCATGAGGTTGTATTTCTATTAGATACACTAGAAACAAACACCTTAAGAGGACAGATGATAGTAAAATGTAATAAAATAACTAGAAAGTCATGAGTTTTGAGTACCTATTATCTTTGTTTTAATGTAAATTATTTGATTGCAAGTACATAATTTAATATTAAACAATGGCTGTGTTAGCAATCAGCTTGCCACATTCCTGAAAATTAAAGAGTAGACCCGTGGGCTGGTATGAGTTGCCTCCTAACACCACAGGTTCTGCCCACTCCTTCACCTTAGGCTTGGAAAAGTGGTTGCATATTATTTTCTTTCTTGCTTGCTCTTATGCTGTAAACATGGGAACATTTCTGGGCTGGCCAGCTGAAGGATGAGGCAGTGGAGAGCTGAGTAGTCCACCTATCTCAGTCAAGACCATCCTAGACTAGTAGAGCAGCTGATCCTAGACACGTGCGAGATCCCAGCCAGGATAAGAGCTAGACCCTGCAGCTGACTGGGTACAGGTGAGCCCAGCCAAGATCAATAGAAATACTCATCTAAGCCGCAGATTCATGAGCTAAACAAATGTTTATTTTTTGAAATCACTGGGTTGTAGGGTGTGTGTACATGTGTGTATATATGCACACATATAAATATATACACATATATACACACATACATACACACAAATATGCTATATATGATGGTTAATATAGTTTCGTCCCATAAGATTACCTCCTTGCAGTCAATGCTGGTAACTACTTCAGGGGTATATGAGCACTTGTATTCTTTACTCTTTCAAAGCTCAAATACAGGACCTAGTCAAACTTGACTGCAGGCCACAGACAGAGTACTGCCTTAGTATGGCTGTGTTTCCTTCCAACTGTACCTGTAGAATTGCTTAATCTAGCCTCAGTTTGTCCTTCTTTTAAGATTGGCAAGAAGGGGTTAGAAAACATGAACATTTTGGATTTTCCTTACTATTTTCCCCAATCCTACATTCTCATCATTTGCCTCCCAAGACACAGCACATGAAAATGTGATCCACTGTTTTGCCATCACCTAATAAAGACCAACAGTTTTCTAGCCTCAACAAAGCCTGCAGCACCTACTGCTTGACTGTCTTTAGCAAAGCAATGCCACATTTAAAATTTTTAAACATTTACCTTCCCAGTCCCAGGTACCATGCTTTGTGTTACTTGTAGTCTCTCTCTCTCTCTCTCTCTCTCTCACACACACACACACACACACACACACACACACACACACACATAGGTAGTCCAGGGCTAGTATTGTCGTTCCACATCTAGAATCCCGCTTTCAGGTCCACTCTCCCTGAGGAGTGGCTCTCATCTTCATAACTAAAATGGCAGCTAGGGTGTTAGCCATCACATTTGCATTCCAGGCAGAAAAATGGAGAAAGAGGAAAGAGAAGGCAAAAGGCAATGTTCTTACCATCTTTAATAGAATAGCTTCCTAACACTGCCACAGAAGATATCTGCTTGTATCTCACTGTTGAAAGTTCAGTCATATGGCCACAATCTCAAGGAAGATTGGGGTACTTTAATCTTTATTGAGGGCAGTCATGTGCCCAGCTAAAACCCAGGGGTTCTATTACTAAGAAAGACAGAATACAATTGCCCCCACCCCAAAACAATTCAATACAAATACAAACAAACAATACGGTGTAACAACTATTTTCATAGCGTTTACACTACACTCATTATTATAAGTAATCTAGAGATGATTTACAGTATATGGGAAGATGTGCAAAGGTTATATGCAAATACCGTAACAGTTTATATAAATGACATAAGCACCTGCAGATTTTGGTATCCTTGAGAGTTCTTGGAGCCAATCCCCCTCAGATATTTGGTAGAGAACTAGTTGTTTCTGCCTAGTCTCCATTCTGGTCACTTCTTTAGTTTCCTAATTTCAGAGTAAGGCCAGTCTCCTTCTGTGATGGTTGTGTCAACTTGAGTGAACTAAGGGATGCACAGATACCTGGTAAAACATTATTTCTACGTGTGTTGGTGAGGGTGTCTCTGGAAGTGATTGACATTTCTATTGGTAGACTGAGTAAAGAAGATCCACCCTTACCAGTGTGGACAGGCATCAGTCCATTCAGTGCCCCATATGAAACATAAAGGCAGAGGAAGGACAAAATCAGTCTCTGTGCTTATTCTGGGACATCTATTTTCTCCTGCTCTTGGATATCAGTACACTCGGTTCTCTGGCCATTGGACTTGACTGAATTACACCTCCAGCTTTCCTGATTCTCCAGCTTGCAGACGGCAGATCGTGGGACTTCTCAGCCTCCATAATCATGAGCCAGTTCCTACAATAAATCTCTCTGTCTCTCTCATTCTGGTTCTCCGGCAAACTCCAATATTCCCTCCTAGGGACAGGAATTTTATTACTTTGATACCTTATTACTATTCATGGACATTTCTTACAGCTTTGATTTTCTTGCAGTGTATATCCCAGGTAAATTACCTTTCTCTGCTATTGGAGTCCCCTTTCTTCCCCTTGTTCTTGTTAACTTTTGGCTTGGATTGCATTTTATATGAAGTAGGCCTTACCAAAAAATTTGAAAAATGTCTGTCAGTGAGGAAAGGACAGGTCCAGTGTATAACTTAACAGATGCTATGAGGCAGAATTTGGAATGCAGTGGCACCACCTTGTTTCACTGCAACTTCTGCCTCCTGGGTTCAAGTGATTCTCTTGCCTCAGTCTCCTGAGTAGCTGGGATTGCAGGTGCATACCACCATGCCTGGCTAATTTTGGTATTTTTAGTAGAGATGGGGTTTCTGCCATGTTGGCCAGGCTGGTCTTGAACTCCTGGCCTCATGTGATCTGCCCACCTTGGCCTCCCAAACTACTGGGATGTCAGGTGTGAGCCACTGTGCCCAGTCAGAATTCTTTCTTATTTTGATAGCTTTGACTGCTTTGATAGTTCTCCATCAAGGAAACTGTTCAAAATGAAAAACAGAACATGTCTTATAGGAGGAATCTAAGTCCAATATTAGTGAAGATGATGAGGAGAATTTCTTCCTAGAAATAATGTATTTCTATCTTCAGCACAAGAGGAATGAATTCCAAAGTGCTAATAGAAACTGTTAATAGTACAATATAAATTACAAACAAAACAACAAAAATGAAAGCAAAACAGACTCCACAGGAGTATGTCAGAAATAAAAAAGAAATTCCTTAAACCCTCAAGCCAGCATGCTTGATACAACTTTATACTTTTTTTTTTTCAAGATGGAGTTTTGCTCTTATTGCCCAGACTAGAGTGCAATGGCACAATCTCAGCTGACTGCAACCTCTGCCTCTGGGGTTCAAGCAATTCTTCTGCCTCAGCCTCCTGAATAGCTGGGATTACAGCGTGCGCCACCATGCCCAGCTAATTTTGTATTTTTAGTAGAGATGGGTTTATACATTTTTAAAAGATACTGATGCAGATGATTTGTGAACATTTTGATGAGAAAGTGGTGATTAGAAGGATACAGCATAAATTTAATTGTAAATATGCTTATCTAGTTAACCTAATCTGTTTCTGTAGAATTACTGGCATGGGAGATTGGATAGATGCCTAATGTATTTCAATTTTAAGTAATGTGAGCAAGTCTTTAAGGTATACCCAATGATAAAATGGAGAAACATGATCACATGATGATGTAATTAGATGGATTTGTAGGTGGCTGAAATTGTATTCAAGCATAGCAATCTGGCCTCTGTCTACTCTTCAACAGCATCAATAATCATTCCCCATCCCTCTGCTCCAACCATACTGAATTATTTGCAGTTCTCTAAAAACATCATATTCTTAAAACCCAGGGCTTTTGTACATACTATTCCTTTGCCTGAAGCAATGTTTTCCTCCTCCTTTACCTCATTCTTACTCATCTTTTGTATATCAGCTTAAATTTTATAAGTTGAAAATGCACTTAATACACCTACCCTACTGAACATTAGAGCTTAGTCTAACCTACCTTCAACCTGTTCAGAACACTTACATTAGCCTACAGTTAGTTGCGCAAAATTATATAACACAAAGTCTATAATAAAGGATAAGATATTGAATATCTTATATTCAATATGTAATTTCCTGAATATTATACAGAAAGTGAAAAGCAATGGTTTTGCACCATCGTGAAGTCAAAACTTCATGTCATGGACTTTCTGTAGTTCTCAAGAGAAATTGGCAGCACCATTTGTCACACAGAGTTCACCCTAAATTCACCTGGTAATTTTGGTGACCCTCTGCTAGTTAGTTGCTTTGTCCAAGAGAAAAATAAATTTCTTGTATCTTTATGACAGAAGATAGCTTTGTAATGGAGCAAGGTACCTACTAAAGTTAGGCTTTTATGTTTCCAGGAAGCTGAAAGATAGGGGTACTATTTCTCTCAATGATTAAATTTCAGTGAGATAGCTCCCAGGTCCTTGAGGAATTCACATTCTTAGGTTGTAAAACTGGCAAAAGCCTAATTTAGTTTTTGGGAAGATTTACAGACATTTCAAAGAGGCACAGAGAAAGCTTACAATTAAGTTTCCTAAAGTAAATGACCAGAGAAAAGGATGTGGAGGGTAAAAGTCTCTTTCTCTCTTCTTTGCACTAGGCAGAATTAAATAGTTTTGTTTCTAATTTGTACTCACCCTTACGCCAACAGTGTCAGCATCACCTAGGAACTTTTGTTAGAGATGCAGATCCTCAGATCACAATGTAGACTTACTCCATAAGAAACTCTGGGGATAGGGCCCAGGAATTTGAGTTTTTACATAAGCTCCCTAGGTGATGCTGAGAATCATTGTAGAAGATTGTTGATAGTAGACCATGTGCAAAGCATCTGGGGAAGGCAAAGGATTTAATTTTGCTTTTTTTTGGTAGTTTTTTTAATTTGTTTTTTAATTTGTAGTTATCTGAGGTTTGCGTAAGTAGTTATCTGGTCTGCTAGTATGTTACCTTCAATTAATTGGCAAGAAATTAGGATATCAAAAATAAAGATATTAGATGAGCCTTAGTTTAGCCAAGACAGTCAAACCTCAATCATTTACACAATAGAGAACTAAAACAAAATGATTATTTTTAAACTGTGCTAATTTGGCTCTAGAGTTCATTCCCTAATTTACGAAGAGTCACCTGATCAAAATCATTGGAAAACCATTTGATTACCAAATCAAGTAAAGCCATAAAAGCCAAACCCAAGTGAAACTAGATAATTGTGCAATTTTCTTAGATGGACTCCTTAAGTTCATCTGGCTCTCTACTGGGCACCAAATCTTATATTTCTCAATTATGTATGCAAACTGGAATCACCTGAAGATATGTTTAAAGACAAAAATTGCAGCAGAGAACCTGAGAGTAGCCAGGGAAGAGGTACAGTGGATTCTTCCAGCGCATGAGTTCACATGACTGCTTCCCCTTCTCAACAGGGGCCAGAGCGTGCCAGGACCTCAAAGAGGAGAGCTTCAGAGGCCCAGCTGACATACTAGACATAGGGGCCAAAGGGTCTACCTTGAAAAAGGTTTTTATATCTCAAATGTGACCCACTCTTGAATGACAGATCTAAGAAATTGATTTCTCAGGCAACTGAGACAAACAGCATTTGTGATGCTACCACGCCTTCCTTAGGAAGTTGGCTTGAAGCAAAGCTGGTGGAATCTGGTATCCGGCGACTCCGGGTGTTCCTGTGATAGGACCTCCCTCATGTGTCCATTGGCCCCATTGTGGATATGCTGCAGTTTGGCCAGAAAGACCTGGATGTGGAGGTTAAAGTCACACAAATGGATAATCTGGAATCTAAAAGCATGGGGAGCTTTCCATGACAAATGCCTGGAGATGGGGGAAATCATGAATGGGACTGTACCCCAGGTGATGGAGGTGGCTCAGAAACAGAGGAAGCTTGCCAAAGCTGAAATCCAGAAGGTTCTGAAAAAAAAAAATCACAATCAACTTACTAGACATGAACTCCATGAAAAAAACACTCATCTTTTCAAGGCATTTGAGAAGCAGGAAGCTAGTGAAGGCTACTGCAAAAATGAATAATGGCTAAAATTATTATGCTGAGCATTACGTATTAAGAATTAAAAAGGAAGACCAGAGTTACCAAGCGTTAAAAGCCCACACATAATATAAACAGGTGTGAATTCGTTCCCTTGAGAGCATTCAGCAGAAAATAAAAGACTAAAGGAAATGATAAACTGATCAAAATCTGTAATTACCTGTTTTCAGAAGTATAAAAACCTAAAATCACTGACCAGTGACCTTCTGTCCCTCCATGTAACTCCGTATCTATAAGCAAGCCTTGTGTACCTTCTCAAGGAAAAAAAAAAAAAAAAAAAAAATCTGTATGAGATACTGACTTTCATGTTCTTACTTATAAAATGGTGATGATCTTTCATTAGAAAATCCTTGTATTCTATCAAATGTATGCTCTTGTGAGGTTTATTGGAAATTTTTTTTTTTTGGTGGTGGTATCCTGTAGGTTTTTTACTATGGGAAAAAAACGCTGCTTTGAAACTGTCAGCAAATAGGATCAAGACTCAATTTAAAAACAGGACTCTCAAGTGTTGTCCATATAAGGTCAAGTTAATGGGGAGTTCCTCAGGAACTTTTGTAATACTAACTGGCAATACCATAACTGCTACAACATGTCTTTATTTCGTCTTTCAAAAACAGTGTTTTTCCCCATCGTCTTTAGGTAGATAAACTGTCCACGAAGGGAATAGTGATCAGTTTATCTTAACATAAAGATTTCTAACTAGGAATTCAAGAAGATATTTCAGTGGGACGATATCGATCATCAGAATGACAAACCCATGAACATTTTAGGAAAGGCGGTTTCAGATTTTTCTTTCGAGGGTTTGAAGAAACCCCTTGATTGAGAGGAGGGCACATATCCTCTTCTTACCTTCTTTGTTCCCATAAGAGACTCACAGAATTGTGAACCAAACTTTAATAATATAATGTCTCTAATTACATGAGAAAACTGCAGCCCAAAAATGTAAAGTGGCTTACCCAAAGCAAGGAAGTTACTACTATTCCTTTTAGTACAAGAGAATAATGCCAACTAGACATAGCTCAAAGACTGCACCATTCCCATTATTTTTTGCCATTAGTTATGTTTAATTTTAAATATACCAACTTTGGCAGCGAACATCAAAACTGCTCAAGCTGGGCTTTCTGTCTCCTTTCTAAATTGCATATATTAACATATATTAATACTTTAAAACTGTAGGGTGGAAAGTTTAAAATGCCGTAAGAATCATACATGCATTCTTTACACTCTAAAGCGTTTTACATTAGAATCTGTATTCAGAATTCTTTCTCAGAACGTAAGTGTTCTTGAAGACATACATTTTTGTTACTAATCTGTTTCTTCCAAGCACTACTGTATTGGGCATATGGTAAAGATATACATTCAAGTTTTAAAAGTACTTTTTCCTGGTAGTGGCCAGGGCCGGGGTTCCTCAGACCAAAAGGCGCAAACTGACAGTGCTGTGATTTCAGGAGGGAAGTGAAATGTATAAAACGAAGTAGTTTTGGGGAAGGAAAATGTCACAATTTTTCATCAGTGTTCTCTGGAACACTAACCCGGAAGCTGTCTCTGGGCCTAAACTATCCAGATCAGTGTCCGAGCTGTGCCAACTGCAGGCCCTTCCAAGTTTGACCCTGATTCTCAGAGGTGGTCAAAAGCCATCTCTAGAAACGGCGGTGGCAGGGGCCTGATTCTGGGAGGTCTATTCAGTTTTTAACAGGTCCTGGGCAGTGGCCGGGTTGCTGGGCAGTGCAAAGGCATAGAGACTGGTGAGAACAGGCGGCGATCATGCTTCCCAGCGAGGGTCAGAGTCCAGCAGCTTGGAACCGGTGAGCCGGGCTTGTGGGAGTGAAGTGGCTCGCGGGGGCCCGGGCCGTAGCCGCTCCCCAGACACTGGGGATCCGGCCCGACTCTTTCCTACCTATAACGGCCAAGGCCCGCTACAGCGCGTCCCCGAAGCCCTCGTACTGAGCCAGGAGGGGGCTCTCCCTCTCGATGTAGGGGACTACCCACTGCTCCGCCAGCCGGTGAGGCAGCTAATTAAGAAAGCCGCCTTCAGGATGTCTAGCCTCGAAGAAAGTCATGTAGGAGAACGCCTGCATCAAAAAGTCGGGAGGCAGGGCAGAGTCGCCGTTAAACGTCTCGGGAGAGCCCCCAGGTGGGCCGGCGAACGTCCCCGGGCCAGCAGGTAGGCTTTCTCGCACAGCAGCCGCCGTACGCGGTTCATGAGCTCGTTGTTCTCCCTGCGCTGGGCATGGTTCTGGGTCAGCAGGTCCTGCATCATGACAGCCAACGCGTCCATCCCGCTCCGCACCGCAGGCCTAGTTCCCTGCCTGGTCCTTCCCCGCCGCGGTGTTGCCGGAAGTGCGTGTCAGCGCGGGGGCGGATCCCAGTGGCGGCGAGGGACGGACTCTGCGGACAAGGCCAGGCCTAGCTTCGCGCGCCGTCGGGCGGTTGTTTCGGGGTCAGTGGCCAGGAGAGCGAGAGCCCAGCGAGCTGGAGTGGGCGAGCGGGAGTGAAAGGAGAAAAGCTGGGGAGCGAAGGCAAAGCCGGAGGAGAGAGGGCCGCGCTCGGCGTAGGAATCTGCCTTTGCGGTTGCGTGCGCTTACTTCCGGAGGGCTCCCTCCGCGGGGCGGGCCCGCAGGTGGTTAAAGGCAAAGCGTTCCCCTGCACTGTGCGTAAAGTTGACTTTCTGCCCGCTAGGCCACGCTCTCTTCCCCAAAATACCTCCTAGTCGTATGTTTCCATAGCCCCAGTTCTTACGTGTTTTGCCCAAGGTCTCACAGCTACAAGAAGGCAATTTCTAACGAAGCCTTCTGTGCCTTCCAAATGGATTATTTTGGCCGGCTTCCACCCAGACAGGATGCCAACCGAATGACTGGACCAGTGCAGGAGAGCAGCTGTCATTCGCGGAGTGCCCCCTTGCGAGCTGGGCGCCCCACAGCGCATATTATCCGTAATTTGTCTGAAATCGATGCTGATTTGTTTTCCGAAGGCAAATCAGCAGCTTATACAGACATTGGGGCCAGCAAGCTGGTGAACAATGGGAGACAGCTTGCTGAGTGTCAGGTCTTCCAAGATGAGCTTAAACTTCGGGTGGTGGGCAGGCTCGATAGGTGGGAAAGGCCCGTGTCCAGATGAATGCAGCCCATGTTTATATGGATGAAAGGCACGCATACCATTTGGTCCAGCTCAGCCACTCTTACAGGTGCTGGCTGTGAGCACTGGTGTGTGTGTGCCTGCGTGCAACCAGCAATGGGAGTGATGACCAGCTGCATGATACCTTAATTTGAGTGGACAAAGTCTGTCAAGAACCACTTTCAGGCTTCTGGGTCTCCAAGTCTTTGTCTCCCTGTATCCAAACGAGGCATTCCGAGGTTGACAGCATGGATCATTGCATGTCAGAAATACCCACGGTGAAACTGGGTAAAAAGCTTCAGGAGGTGATATTGATGTGTACAGTTTAGGAAATAAAACCCAACATTTACCTCAAAGAATGTAATTTGTGGCTTTTTAGAGATAAGGATACTTTGACAGAAGTTTTCATTTGTCGTTTACATGTATATGGTACGTTTCATTCTGACTTTTAATTAATTTGTTATTTTACTATGGAAACAACTTTGTATTAATAAAATAATGTATTTCCAATGTTATAAATTGTGTTATAACAGTTTCAAAAGCCCAATAAACAAGATGCATTTTGATATCAATGATTTAAAACGTGCATTTTGAAAAAGAACAAAGTCATACGCAAAAAAGTAGTTATCTTTGGGTGGGGGATTGTGGAAAATTTTTACTTTACACATTTCTAGGTTTTTGAAGTGAATGTATTCATTTTATAATTATAGAAACAAGACATTAAATCCAGAAAACAAAACTTAAGCTTAACCGACTAGAAACTGTCAACCAGCTTCTCACTAGGGACTTCCCAATTTAACCAAATATTTTATTTGTTTTGTGTCTGCAAACACCTTACAAAAGTTTTCCCTTTTTGCCTCCACAGTGGAGCACTGAACTGGTTGTGGTGTAGTGCTAACTGATTCAGGAATCAGTAGATGCTCAAATAAACTCTTTAAATTAAAAAAGACATTAAATGAAAGAAAAACTTAAGAAAATAGAAATGCTTTCAATTTTTTAACAAATGCTTCAACGGAAGAAAGGATGCATGCAGAGATTAAATAAGACTGCGCTTCAGATCCGAGGCTCAATCTGAAGAACATGTAGCATATGCTTGTTCCTCTATAGCTAGATGTTATTTTCTTTGCTGAGGAAGAGGAAACATGTCATTATCTTCAACTCTTCTAAAAAAAGGAAAGCCATCTATCGAGTCAGTATAATTTATGGAATTTATCTCGAGCTAAAGGTAGTATCAAAATGCCATTTAAAGTTTCAAAGCCAAAATGAACTCTTACTTTGTCCTTTATAATTTATATGAATTTTATGAACCCAAATACAAGACTAGGCAGTCGTGCTGAAAACACTCAGGATGTGCCTGCCATTGACTAATGATAGCTACATATATTATTTTGTAGGTGTATATTAGAAAATAAAATTGTAAAACAACGTGTTGCCAGATATATGACAGATCTTCAATAGATATGCAATGTCTGTTTTTAAGTAACGAAACATAATCAAACACTCCTGAATCTATGACCTATATGAAGACCTAGATTGTTGAACTTACTGTTATTCCCCTATCCCATCTTTACAGAGTTAACCACTAACCTGAGATTTGGGTTAGTTATTATCATGTCTGTTTTATTTTTTAAGTGTAATTTTATATCTGTTGATCAAGATACATACTTTTTAAAGTATGGTTTACATATAAATATAGCACACACTCATATGTGTGCTTAATGTTGCTTATTTCCGAGCTTTATAAAACTATGACTTTAAGATTTCTGCAGCTTGCTTCACTAATTCAAGATTGTTTCTATCATTCCTCCAAGTTGTGCCATGTAGAATTAGTTCATTTCTTCTCACTGATATATAATATACTACTATGAATATACCGTAGTTTATGTGCCTGTTTTCCTGGTGTTTATACTGTCTTTAACCTTTTGCTATTACAATGATATGTTTATTCTTTATATGTCTGCTGGTGCACGTGTTAAGAATTTCTGTAGGATATATATTTAGGAGTGGAATTGCTGGATTAGAGGGTATGTGGCGATGCTACAGTGTTGTCTAAAATAGTTGTAGGAGTTTATACTTTTACCAACACTTGGTATTTTCAGAACTCTTAAATTTGCCAATCTAGTAGGAATAAAGCTATATCTAATGAGTTGTTTTAATTTGTACTTTCTTGATTATTAGTGTGGCTGAGCAGCTTTTCGTATGTCTTCATGTGCTTCTTTTTTGTGCCATGCTTGTTCATGCATTTTATCTGTTTCATGGACGTTTTTTCCCCAAATCCATTTTTAAGAGTTCTTGGACATATCTTGGACACGAAACTTTGTCAGTTATATGATTGAATATATGTTCTCCAAGGCTGTGGCTTTCCTTTCATATCTTTTGATGAGTAGAAATTACTTTGATTTAGTTGTATTTATGTATCTTCTCTTGTGTTTACCATTTTTAAAATGCCTTTAAACTCTTCCAACCTCAAAGTAAAAAAAAAAAAAATTCTGCATTTTTTAAAAGTTTTAAAGTATTGCCTTTTTATTTTAAGTCTTGGAATTAACATTTTGTGAGATCAGATCCAATTATTTTTCTTCTTATTTATTTTTGGAGACAGGGTCTCACTCTGTCACCTAGGCTGGAGGGCAATGGTGTGACCATGGCTTACTGCAGCCTTGACCTCTCAGGCTCAAATGATCCTGCCACCTCAGCCTCCCAAGTAGCTGGGACTACAAGCATGTGCCACCACATCCAGATAATCTTTTCATTTGTGGAGACAGGGGTCTCACTATGTTGCCATGGCTGGTCTTGAATTCCTGGGCTCAAGTAATCCTCCCACCTTTGTCTTCCAAAGTGTTGGGATTACAAGCATAAACCACCATGCCCCACCCAATTATTTTTTCCTTATGACTGAACATTGGTTCCAGGAATACTTACTAAATAGTCTCTTCTTTACTCATTGATTGCTATGCCATCTTTCTCATGTATCAAGTTTCTATGTATGTGTGATTCTAAGGTTTCTATTCTGTTCTATTTATTTGCTTGTATTTCTATAAATACCATGTTGTCTTAATTTATAGAGCTTTATGATAAATTAAGCAGAACAGTCTTCTGTCTTATTTGTCTTCTTCAGGAGTGTCTTGGCTATTCTCAGGTCTTTGTTCTTCCATATACATTTTAGAATCAACTTGTTGAATTATTAGTCTAATTGTTTTATCCCCTTGCCTTAAAAAAAATATTTTCCTTGCCTTTGGGCTAAGGTTTCACTACAAAGTGTCTAGAAGAGGATTTCTTTGTATTTAGCTTCTTTAATACATTTGTGTTTCCTGTATCTGTGGGTTTATGACTTTGCTTCTGAAAATATCCCAGCTGTTATATCTTCAAACTTAGCTTCTCTTTCATTCTTTCTATTTTCTCTGGCTGAAGCTCATATTAGCAGTACGTTAAATCTTATTATTATTCCAGTCTGTCTTTCTCTTAATCTCCCACAGTTACTAGTTCCTTATCTCTCTGCTGCTTTTGGGTAAATTATTTGAGCTATCTTTCATTTCAGTGATATTATCTACAGTTGCTTTACATTTGCTGTTTGACCTATACATTGCATTCTTAATTTCAATAATTATGTCTTTTATTTCTAGAAGCTTATGTGTTTATTTTTAAAGCAAGTCTATCTGTCTTGTTAATCCTATGTCTCTTGCTCATTTATTTGTTTCATTTTATTAAACTTTTCACAGATAGTTATTTTATATTCTGTATCTGATCATTCTGAATCCTTGAGAATCGAAATCTGTTGTTTCTGATGGCTCTCATAATGGCATGTTTCTTTGTGTGTATCATGAGTTTATATATGTGAACAATTGTCTACTAAGTCTTTCACTAATATGGTATACACAAGTTATAATAATCAGCCATCCTCAGTTGCCTGGTCCATGTCACAGTTATTAAGTGGTAGAGCTCAGAATTAAATTCAGGTCTATCTGACTTCAAAAACAATTTTTACTCTCTCGGCCTTAACACCATCTTCTTGAAAACCTCTGCACCATGAGAGCCAAGTGGAGAAAAAAGTGAATGCATAGGCTGAAACACAAAAGAAGAAAGGTGAGGCAGAGATCCAAGTAAACTGCTAGCTGATGTACCCATGGAGGCCACAGCAGCAGAAACATGGAATGCCAGAGGCTGGGGATGCTGGCACAAGTTGTTAGACTGCATGCTACTGTCTAGAGCTTGTCTCAATGGATCTAGAACTTTCATTGCCATCCGATTGCTGAGACCACCTCTGAGACCCACCTTGCTCATAATCAAAACTGTCCATCTTGGTCCTTTGCCCTGAACTGTGACGTTCTGTATTACTTCTGTATTCACTTGTGGCTAAGTGTAACAACCATACAATAAATCACCTCTTCTGCTGCGTTAGCTGAAGAATTAGAAAAAAAAAAAAAAAAAAGAATAATTAACCAGGTGTCCCAAGGGCAAGTTTGCAACCTCCTTATAGGGCCACGCTGATGTACTCTTGAAAGCACTACCTCCTGGCTGGAGGCCAACCAACACAAAACCAGTGCACTAAACAAAATCACAACCAAAGACCCTCATGGAGTCCACTTCACTCCCCTCTTACCTCCACCAGAGCAGGTGCTGGCATCCACAGCTGCAGGACCTGAAATTGGATCACATCACAGGCCTCTGCAGACATTCCCCAGTACCAGCCTGGAGCCTGGTAGCTCTGCTGGGTGGCTAGACCCAGAAGAGAAAAAAAACAATCACTACAGTACAGCTCTCAGGAAGTCCATTTCTAGGGGAAGCAGGAGAATACCACATCGAGGGAGCTCTTCATGGGACAAAAGAATCTGAATCAGCCCTGAATCCCAGATCTTCCCTCTAACATAGTCTATCCACTGAGAAGGAACCAGAAAAACAATTATGGTAATATGACAAAACAAGGGTTTTTGTTGTTTGTTTGTTTGTTTTCTTATCACCCTCAAAACATCATACCAACTCACCAGCAGTGGATCCAAACCAAGATTAAACCTCTTAATTGCCAGAAAAAGAATTCAGAAGGTCGATTATTAAGCTAATTAAGGAGGCACCAGAGGGTGAAGTCCAACTTAAGGTAATCAAAAACATGATACAGGATATGAAAGGAAAATTCTTCAGTGAAACAGTGAAGCATAATTCTTCAGTGAAACAGTGAAACATAAATAAAAAACAATCACAACTTCTGGAAATCAAGGACACACTTAGGGAAATGCAAAATGCAATGGAAAGTCTCAGCAATCAAATTGAACAAGCAGAAGAAAACTTCAGAACTTGAAGACAAAGCTTTTGAATTAACCCAATCCAAGACAAAGAGGAAAGAATTTATAGAAAGGAACAAAGCCTCCAAGAAGTTTGAGAATATGTTAAACATCCAAACCTAAGAATAATTGGTGTTCCCAAGGAAGAAGAGAAATCTCAAAGTTTGGAAAACATATTTGAGGGAATAATTGAGGAAAACTTTTCCAGCTTTGTTGAAGATCTACACATCCAAATACAAAAAGCTCAAAGAACACCTGGGAAATTCATCACAAAAAGATCGTTGCCTAGGCAAATAGTCATCAGGTTATCTAAAGTCAAGACAAAAGAAAGAATCTTAAGAGCTGTGAGGCAAAAACATCAAGTAACCTATAAAGGAAAACCTATCAGATTAAGAGCAGATTCCCCAGCAGAAAACCTACAAGCTAGAGGGGATTGGGTACATATGTTTAGACTCCTTAAACAAATTAGCGAAGAATTTTCTATCCAGTGAAACTAAGCTTCATAAATGAAGGAAAGATACAGTATTTTCCAGACAAAGAAATGCTGAGAGAATTTACCACTACTGAGCCAGCACTACAAGAACTGCTAAAAGGAGATCTAAATCTTGAAACAAATCTTTGGAATACACCAAAATATAAACTCCTTAAAGTAGAAATCTCATAGGACCTATATAAAATAACATGATGAAAAAACCCCAAGGTATTTGGGCAACAAGTAGCATGATGAATAGAATGGTGCTTCACCTCTCAATATTAACACTGAATGTAAATGGACTAAATGCTCCACTTAAAAGATACAGAATGACAGAACAGACAAGAATTAACCAACCAAGTTTCTGCTGTCTTCAGGAGACTTCCCTAACACATAAGGACTCACGTAAAGTTAAGATAAAGGGCTGGAAAAACATATCTCATACAAATGGACACCAAAAGCAGTAAGCAGGAGTAGTTATTCTTCTATCAGACAAAACAAACTTTAAAGCTACAACAGTTAAAATAGACAAAGAGGGACATTATATAATGGTAAAAGGGGGCCGGGCGCGGTGGCTTACACCTATAATCCCAGCACTTTGGGAGGCCGAGGCGGGCGGATCACAAGGTCGGGAGATTGAGACCATCCTGGCGAACATGGTGAAACCCTGTCTCTACTCAAAATACAAAAAAATTAGCCAGGCGTGGTGGTGGGCACCTGTAGTCCCAGCTTCTTGGGAGACTGAGGCAGGAGAATGGTGTGAACCTGGAAGGCAGCGCTTGCAGTGAGCGGAGATCATGCCACTGCACTCCAACCTGGACGATAGAGCAAGACTCTGTCTCAAAAAAAAAAAGGTAAAAGGACTAGTCCAACAGAAAAATATCACGATTCTAAATATATATCCCCCTAACACTGGAGCTCCCAAATTTATAAAACAATTACTACTAGACCTAAAAATGAGATAGACAGCAACACAGTAATAGTGGGTGACTTTAATACTCCACTGACAGCACTACACAGGTGTTCAAGACAGAAAGTCAACAAAGAAACAATGGATCTAAACTATACCGTACAACAAATGCACTTAACAGATATTTAGAGAACATTCTACCCAACAACTGCAGACTGTACATTCTATTCATCAGCACATGGAACATTCTCCAAGGTAGACAATATGATAGGCCACAAAACAAGTCTCAGTAAATATAAGAAAATTGAAATTATATCAAGTACTCTCTCAGATCACAGTAGGATAAAATTGGAAATCATCTCCAAAAGGAACCCTCAAAACCATGCAAATACATGGAAATTAAGTAACCTGCTCCTGAATGATCATTAGGTCAACAATGAAATCAAGATGGAAATTTAAAAATTCTTTGCAGTGAATGGTAGTGGTGACACAACCTATTAAAACCTCTGAGATACAGCAAAAGTGGTGCTAAGAGAAAAGCTCATAGCAGTAAATGCTGACATCAAAAAGGCTAGAGAGTACAACTAGACAATCTAAGGTCACGCCTCCCAAAACTGGAGAAACAAGAACAATCCATACCCAAACCCAGAAGCAGGAGAGAAATAACAAAGATGAGAGCAGAACTAAATGAAATTGAAACAAAAAAATTACAAAAGATAAATTAAATGAAAAGGTGGTTCTTTGAAAAGATAAATAGAATTGGTAGACCACTAGTGAGATTAACTAAGAAAATAAGAGAGAAGATCCAAATAAGCTCAATTAGAAATGAAACAGAAGATATTATTACTGATCCTACAAAAATACAAAAGATTATTCAAGGCTACTATGAACACGTTTATGCACACATAAACTAGCCTCAAGAGGTGGTGGGCACCTGTAGTCCCAGCTAATCGGGAGGCTGAGGCAGGAGAATCACTTGAACCAGGGAGGCGGAGGTTGCAGTGAGCTGAGATGGCACCACTGCATTCCATCCTGGGTGACAGAGCATGACCCTGTCTAAAAAGAAAGAAAAGAAAAAAAGAAAAGCATCTGTATCCTCTAATTAGAGGATGATAGCACTTGATTATGGCCATTTCTTAGTCAAGGGCAGGTCTTCTGGTTTTCTGAATGATAACACGTGGTTTGAGTTATACATGGGCTATAGCTGACATAGAAAATGCACACTAATCTTCACTTTGTTTTGTCAAAAATTAAGATCTCTATGTTTAACTTTTTGAAGAACCACCAAACTGTTTTTCGCAGTGGCTGAACCATTTTACACTTCCACCAGCAATGTACAAGGGTATCAATTTCTCCACATCCTCCCCAACACTTGTTATTTTCCATTAAAATAACAACCAGCCCTCCTGTTGGGTATTGAGTAGTACATCATTGTGGTTTTGATTTGCATTTCCCTAATGACTAATGATGTTAAGCATCTTCTCATGTATGTGCTTGTTGGCAATTTATGTATCTTCTTTGAAAACATATCTACTTAGATCCTTTGACCATTTTAAAAATTGGGTTGTCTTTTTGTTGTTGAGTTGTTAAGTGTTCTTCATATGTTCTGATTTCTAGATCTTTGTTAAATAAATGGTTTGCAAATATTTGCTAGCATTCTGCAGGTTGTGTTTTCACTTTCTTGATAATGCCTTCTGCACCGAAGTTTTTAATTTGGTGATGACCGATTTATCTATTTTATTTTGTTGGTCATGCTTTTGGTGTCATATCTAAGAATCAGTTGCCAAATCCAGCATCATGAAAATTTGCTCCTGTTTTCTTCTAAGTTTTAGAAGAAACTTCTAAAAGAAGTTTAAAGGAGAAACTTTAGTTGTTCACCACCAAATATGATGATAGCTGTTTTAGCTCTTGTACCTAGGTTGTTGATCCATTTGAGTTAATTTTTGAATATGGAATGAAGAAAGAGTTCAACTTCATTCTTTCACATGTGGATATGCAGTTGCCTTAGCATCGCTTGTGAAGACATTATCCTTTCTCCCATTGAATAGTCTTAGCACACTTGTCAAAAACCACTTGGCCATAGGTTATTTCTGGACTCTCAATTCTTTTCTATTTGTCTGTATGTCTGTTAGGCCAGTATCACACTGTTTTGATTACTGTAATTTTGTAGTAACTTTTCAGGTGAGAAAGTGTGAGTCCTCTGATTTTTTTTTTTTTTTTTAAAACATTGTTTTGGGCTGGGCGTGGTGGCTCATGCCTGTAATCCCAGCACTTTGGGAGGCCGAGGCGGGTAGATCACCTGAGGTTAGGAGTTTGAGACCAGCCTGGCCATAATGGTGAAACCCTGTCTCTATTAAAATACAAAAATTAGCTGGGCATGGTGGAACATGCCTGTAATCTCAGCTACTCAGGAGGCTGAGGCAGGAGAATCACTTGCACCCAAGAGGTGGAGGTCGCAGTGAGCTTGAGATTGCACTACTGCACTCCAGCCTGGGTGACAGAGTGAGACTCTGTCTCTAAATGAATGAATGAATGAATGAATAAATAAATAAATAACATTGTTTTGGCTCTTTGGGTTCCTTCATAATTCCACATGAATTTGGGGATTGGCTTTTCCATTTATGCATAAAAGACCGTTGGAATTTTGATCGGGATTAGATTAAATATGTAGATCAATTTGGGACATCATTTGAACAATATTAAGGTTTCCAATTCAGAACATGATATGGCTTTCCATTTATTTAGATAGTCTTTATTTTTACAGCAATGTTTTATAGTTTTCACTGTGCCATATCCTTGATTATATTTATTCCTAGGTTTTTTATTGTTTTGGTCACCATGGTAAATGTAATTTCCCCCTTATTTTGTTTGGATTTGCTTTTCAAATTGTGCACTGCTGGTGTATAAGATACAACTGATTTTTGCATGTTGATCTTGTATTCTGCACTTTGCTAAATCGATTAACTCTAGTGGCTTTTTTGGGGGAAGGGGGATTTTTGAACCATCTGCAAATACAGATAGTTTTACATCTTTCTTTTCAGTTTGTTTTCTTTTATTTATTTTTCTTGCCTCATTGTTCTGGCTGGAACTTCTAGTACAATGTTGAGTAGAAATGTTGAAAGCAGCATCTTTATCTTGTTCTTGATACTTGGATGGAAACTTTAGTTGTTCACCACCAAATATGATGACAGCTATGGATTTTTTTCATATATACCTTTTGTCAGCTTGAGGAAGTTTCTATTCCTTGTTTATTGTGTGGTTGTTTAAAAATCACAAAAGTGGTTGATCTTGTCAAATGCTTTTCCTGCATCAATTAAGATGATCATGTGATATTGTTCCTTCATTCCATTAAGATGGTATATTACATTCATTTTCATATGTTGAACCACCCTTGCATTCTTGGGATAAATGCCACTTTGACATGATGTATAATTTTTTTTAATATGCTGCTGCATTCAGTTAGGATTTTGTTGAGAATTTTGATATCTGTATTTAGAAAGGACATTGATCTGCAGTTTTCTTCTTTTGGTGTCTTTGTCAGATTTTAATATTAGGGTAATACTGGCCTCATAGAATGAGTTAGGGAGTGTTCCCTCCTGTTCTATTTTTTAGAAGAATTTGAGAATAATTTGTATTAATTCTTTAAATATTTAGTAGAATTCACCAATGCAGCCATCTGGTCCTGGACTTTTTGAGAAGTTGTATTTTGCTTATTTTGTTTCGTAAATCACCAATTCCGTTTCTTTACCTGCTATACGTCTGCTCAGATTTTATATTCCTTCTTGAGTCAGTTGTGATAATTTATATGTTTCTAGTAATTTATTCATTTCATCCAGGTTATCTAATTTGTTGATGTATAATTATTCATAATATTCTTTTCTAATCCTTTCTATTTTTGTAAGGTTGGTAGTAATATCTCCATTTTCATTTCTGACTTTAGTTATTTGCATCTTCTCTATTTCTCAGTGTAGCCAATGTTTGTCAATTTTGTTGATTTTTTCTGGGAACAAACATTTGGTTTCATTTATTCTCTGTTGTTTTGATATTATGTCTTTAATTTATCTCTACTGTAATCTTTATATTTATCTCTGCTATCTTTGGGTTTAATTCGGTCTCCTTTTAAAAAATATTTAAGTATGTATTATGAATTAAATTGTGCTCCCCCATTCATATGTTGAAGTGCTAATACCCAATGTGACTGTATTTGAGGATCAGTTCATTAGGGAGACAGTCAAGTTTAAATAAGGTAATAGGGGTGGGGCCCTCATATGATACAGTTGGCATCCTTATAAGAAGGAGAGACATCAGAGCACTCTCTTGCTCTGTGTGCACACATGCACAAAGAAAAGGCCATGTGAGAGCACAGTGAGAAGACAGCTGTCTGCAAGGCAGGAAGAAAAGCCTTATCAGAAACCAACTCTGATGGCACCTCGATGTTGGACCTCTGGCCTCCAGAACTGTGAGAAAATTAATTTCTGTTACTTAAGATACCCAGTCTGTGGTATTTTGTTATGATAGCATTAGCAGATGAATACAAGGTGTGAAGTTAAGTTACTGATTTGAGATCTTTCTTCTTTTGTAGCATAGGCATTTACTGCTATAAATTTTCCTCTGAGCATTGCTTTTGCTATATCCTACAGGTTTTGTAACATACATCTCTTTTAATAAATTTGACTTGCTTTACTACAGCCTTGTTATTGTCCAAGGCAGTAGTGTACTAGCATTCAAATTTTTTTGGTCATGAGCCTTTAAAAACATCTCTTGAAAAGGTAGTAGAACAACACATATATGCACAAAAATTATGGTCCCAGTTCTCAATAGTTGTAAGATTTTTTTATTTTATTTTATTTTATTTTTGCAGGGTAGGAACTGTTTGAAAGATATCTTCCTATAGATATATATCCATGAAATATACTCTTGATTGAAGAAAATTTAGAAATGAATATGAAAGGAATGTGTTAGGGTTCTGCAGAGAAACCGAACCAATAGGACACACACCCACATGGGGAGAAAGAGAGATAGAAAGAGAGAGAGAGAGAGAGAGGAAGGGTAAGGGATGAGATATTTTTGTGATCATAGGGACTGGGAAATCCAAAAGCTGTTGGGCAAGCTGGGAGGCTGGAGATTCCAGTAACAGTTGAAGTTGCAGACCTGAGTTTGAAGGCTGAAAATTCAGGCAGAATTTCCATGTTTCAGTCTAGGACAAGAATTTTTTCTTTGGAGAGCTTGTCTTACTCACTGCTTTTAAGTGACTGGATTAGACCCTCCCATATTATGGAGGGTAATTTGCTTTACTTAAAGTGATTATAAATGTTAATCACATTTAAAGGAAACCTTTGTAGCGACATGCTGAATAGTGTTTGGCCATACAACTGGTCATCAAGGCATCACCAAGTTGACACATAAAATTAATCATGTAAAAATAAAATGAATAATATTTGAAGATATTAGAAAGAGAGAAGGCATAAACAAAAGTGGAAATTTAGAAGAATCCATCTGAATGTTGGTTTTCAACTCATGATTATTTTAGAAAATAATTTAGATCAGGAAGATTTTAAAATAGTTACTTTCTTTAGGCATATAAATTCATAATATACCCCATTAGTGAGGAGTTAGTTATTCAAAATATATTTGAAACTTGTTAAAAGTGATTGTGACAAAAGATGGTACAGCTGTCAAATAGTTGTTTTTGTTCAGAATGCATCTTTTATCACTTGCTCACTCTGTTTGGGGGATTATTTATAGTGACTCGAATTGTGAGTCAGTACGTAACATGTTCCTTGATGTCACATTAAAAAGACTTGTGAGACTTACAAACTACAGAGACTTGATGAATGGATAACCTCTGGGATTGAAGGAGCATTTTAAAGTGAGTATCTCTTCCTTGCAGATATCTTTGGGAGACAGTTCTCCTGCCTCATGGAATTTGCTTTATTTTGATATGGGCCCAATACTAATGTATTAGCCCTTTTTGATAGTTTGTCAGTATGTCTCAAGCCCCTACTATGTTCACCAACCTTGTGGATTTACTAGGGGCATTAAATGAATAATGCACATGAAAACTATTTTGGAAGGAATAAAAAAGTAGGTTGATGATACAGGTAAGACCATGTCTTTACCAAAGAAATCATAAAATGTCAGAGAATTTATCAGGAACCACTGGTAGGTTTTAAAATTTCATACAATATCTAGATGAAGTTTGGCATTTTAGGTGGTAAGGATGATTGTATTGAATTTTAGAGCTTTCATTGTGGGAAGCATTAATGAGTTTATTGAATTCAAAGTTTTAAAAAGCAGAGGGAGGCAGTAATATGGCCTATGTGACTGTCAGTTTAACAAAGGTGAGTGGTCATTAGACAGAATTCTGAGACCAACACTGTGGTTTATTATATAAAATACTAACTGTAAAAGTTTTTGAGAAAGACTTCTTTTACCATCTGACCTGTCTTTTTTTTTCCCCTGCCTTTCTTTAAGTGTTGCTATTCCCCATCCCAGGGCTTTATCTCTTCTTCCTCTACACCCTCTCCCTATATTATTTTAATCAGGACCAGGGCTTCAGTCATTTATATTTCAATAATTTCCAAATCTTTGCTTGTACTGTGTACCACTATTTGTAAATACATGGGTGTGTTCAAAGAATCTTAAACTAAATATGGCCTAAGTTGAACTCTTTATCTTTACCTCCACATCAGCTTCTGCTCTGAATCTCAATCTTAGCTAATCTTACCACATCGTATTAGTTAAGTTAACCCTAGCTTCTGGGTAAATCCCCAAGACTTAGTGGCTTAACATAGTAGATGTTTGTTTCTTACAAATGTGAAGTCCAGTCAATGAGACGGGGATATGGGCTCTGCTTTGAGGGATCCAGGGTAACAGAAGCTCTTCTTTCGTCACTCTGTGCACTGACATCTAGCTGACAGGGGAAGAGAATGGAAGATAGAGTGGGGGAGATTTTTACTGATGAAGACTGGAAGTGGTGCTCATCATTTTTGCTCACATTCCCTCGACTGTAATTCAGTCACATTGCCACACCCAACTGTAAGGGATGCTGGGATCTGTAATCTTATCTGTGTGCACAGAAGTCAGAAGGAATGGGTTTGTTGGGAACACAGCAATATTTTCCATAACTCGTCTTACCTTTCACATTAAAAACATTCTCATCGAACACATGGACACATAGAGGGGAACAACACACACTGGGGCCTATTGGAGAGTGGAGGGTGGGAGGAGGGAGAGGATCAGGAAAAATGACTAATGGGTACTAGGTTTAATACCTGGGTGATGAAATAATCTGTACAACAAATCCCCATGACACAAGTTTACCGATGTAACAAACCTGCACGAGTATCCCTAAACTGAAAATGAAAGTTTGTATAAAAAACGCTTCTCATCTTTGAGTTTTCCTTTTTTTAAGCCATTAAATTTAATAAGTTAACCTATTTCTCACTTTATAACCTTATTGCTGCTATTCTGTTCTGGACCTTGATCATTTCTTCCTCAGACTCTGGAATATTTTCAAAATGACACTCTTGATTGTGTTGCCAACACTGTCTTTCATAATACCTAACTAATGTTGTCACTCTAATGCTTAAACACACTTCAGTAGCCTCAGAATAAAACTCTGTGGTAAGGCATCAAAGGTACTCAAATTGTGGTCCCAGAGTTCTACATGATGAGCCTCTGCTTGTTGCTTGTATCCTGTCTTTCTCAATGGTCCCTATTCCCTAGAAGAAGAATTAATTGCTTCTTTCTTTCTGTCATTTCATGCCTTCAGAATAAATGTGTAGCACATTTTCACCAGGTTAGAAACTCCACAAAGGGCAATTCACTGCTATATTTCTAGGGCCTGGAAATCTAGGCACTTAATAAGCCCTCAGTAAGTGTCCAGCAAGCATTGAATGAACAGATTATAGCTTTTTTTTGTGAACATATCTGTTTGCCATATTAGATTATATAAAAATTAAAGATGAAGATTATGCCTATTAATTTCTGAATCCCCTATGTCTGGAATGTGGCACATAATGAATAAATTATTACCAAATTGAGTAAAATAGGTCTTAGAATACAAGAGATACAGTTACTGAGAGTGGTTGGCTTAAGATATAGCAAGATGCTTCTGAAGAAAGAAAACATTGGAAAAACACATGTAAATGACACCATCACTTACTTATGAAAAAATACTTATGATTTCTAATTATATGCCAAGATTGTCCTAGGCACTAGAAATGTAGTGATAAATAAAAAAAAAAAAAAAAGATATAGTTGGTGCTACATGGGAGCTCATGATCCAGATACTGCATACTAAAAGAAAATTAAATTTAAGATAGCATGTGACGAGGAATCACACTTCTCTGTAGTGTCAGATAAATGGTCCTGAGAAAAAGTCACTTCAGTTGAGATTTGAAGGATGTGAAGGCACTAGCCAGGTGGAAGGGTGAAGATGGGTGATTTTCACAAAGGCAATAGGCAAAACCTCTGTTGATCGGAAGAAGGATGGCCACTTGAAAAACTTTGCCCTTTTGGTTCCCTCTGCTCAGGTGTCCATTTTGATTTCTTCTCCACCATTTTCAGGTCTTTTTTCAAATTTTGCCTTCTCAGTGAAGCCTTATCTGAATATTACGTAAAATCTCAGACTTCCTTCCAATACACTCTATTCCCTTCCTCCACTTTTTCTCCATACCATTCATCATGGTGAAAAATATATTTTTATGTGTTTATGTTTTTCTTGATCTCTCCCCAACTTGACTGTAAACTCTATGTGGGCAGGAGCCTTTTATGTTTTGTTTACTTTGTATCATCAGCCCTTAGAACAATACTTGACCCATAATAAACATACAGTATTTGCTAAACGAATGAATTAATGAATCCGTGTGTGCATAGTGAGTAGGCAATTAGATTTGTAAGTTTGTTGCTCACAGAAGAGTTCTTCAGTGGAAACATAAATTAGAAACTTGCTGGCGTGTAGATAGGTTGACAGTGTACCCGTGTTGGCCCTGAACAATCTGGGCATAGTTGCCAATGATACCCCTCCTTTACTCTTAAAAATGCTCTCTGGCTTGGAAGATTCCTTTAAAAATGCATAGTAGTTGAAACCGTAGGAGTGGATGGAATTGCCTAGAGAAAATACAGAGAGTGAAAACAGGAAAGGATCTAGGAAGAGCCCTTAGGTTCTCTAACTTAAACACTCATAAAGGAGAAGGACTGTGAAGAAGCTATCAGAGGAGAAGGAGGAAAACCAGAGGAATGTTGAAAACAAATAAAAGTAACAGAAAAAACCACAGAGAAAAGAGCAGTTCAAAAAAACGGGATGGGCCAGGTTCAGTGGCTCAAACCTATAATCTCAGCACTTTGGGAGGTCAAGGTGAGAGGATCATTTGAGCCCAGGAGTTCAAGATCAGCTCGAGCAACATGATGAGAGCTCGTCTCTACAGAAAATCAAAAAAGTAGCTGGGTGTGGTGGCATGTGTCTGTGGTCCCAGCTACTTGGGAGGCTGAGGATTGCCTGAGCCCAGGAGGTTGAGGCTGCAGTGAGCCATGGTGGCACCATGACACTCTGGGGAACAGAGCAAGATACCATCGCAAAAACAAACAAACAAACAAACAAAAACAGGAATAACGTGATCAATAGAATCAGTCAATTGAGAGATCAAGTAAGATAAGGACTGAAATAGCTGTTAGATGTCTTGGAAGTCAGTGATAGCTCTTTTGGTGGAATAATTAGGGTAGAAGTCAGATTGATAAAATAAAAGGAAGAGAAATGAGGAACTGAAGGCAGCAAGTTATAGAAAATTCAAGTGAATAGGGAGAGAATATAAGAGAGCTGTGCTTACAAAAGGGAAAGGGAAGTTCTGGATCTCCCATTTAGCAGATTGAGTGTGTGCTTAAGTTATTAGCAAAGCAGGAACACCAAAACAACAACAACAACAACAAAATTTGGAAATAATTTAGTATTTCACAATTTTAAAATGAGGAACTAAAGGAATCTTCCTCGAAAACCTCATACTTTTATTGAGGTTTTTCTCAGTTATTTTAATGTTTGAATTACACATGGAAAAGATCATCTCAATACTTAGGTTCTCTGAAGACTCTAATCTGGTCCTGAATATGGTTTTGGGTAGGATGAGTGTGGCATTGAGAACAGTGGTTTTCTGTTTTTGTTTGGAAGATATCTGAGCTTGTTAAACATTGATGGAAAGAATCCAGATGTGGGGGGGGGGGGGGGTCAGCTGAATACACAGGGGAGGGAAGAGATAATTGACGGTAGCAAGTTATCTGAGAAGGTAGGAAAGGATTGATCTGAGGACAAATGGAGGACCAATCTGAGGATTGGTTTCTGGTAAGAGGAAGGATGCCTCTTCTGTTGTAACCGGAAGAATGAAGGAGAAGCTGGTACATCTACAGCTGAGTGTAGGGTTGGATATGGGAGGAAAAGTGTTTTTTTTTTTGGTTTGTTTTTTTGAGACAGGGTCTTGTTCTGTCACCCAGGCTAGAGGGCAGTGGCGTGATCGTGGCTCATTGCAACCTGGACTTCCCAGGCTTGAGTGGTCCTTCCACTTCAGTCTCCTTATGAACTGGGACAACATGTGTGAGCCACCATGGCTGGCTAATTTTTAAAATTTTTTTGTACATCTCACTCTGTTGTCCAGGCTGGGAAGGGACATTTTTTTCTGAAGTCTTCAATTTCTCTGAGAAGAAGGCAAGACCACCTGAGAGTGAGGCAGGCCTCTAGAACTCAAAGCAGTTAGAAGAACATGAAAGTCACTGACTAAAGAAACAATGGTGAGGGTTCTTTTCAGGTTAGCTATTATGAATCATCAGTAGACATTTCTTCAGTTACCCAGGTAATTACAGGAAGTAATAGGCTTTTTCTTTGATCAAGTAAAAATCATTGAGCAAAAGGTATTTAAGAGTCGCATTACTCAAGTGGCTAAATATCCAGTTCTCTCTCTTTTTTTCTTTTTTCTTTTTTTCTTTTTTGCTATGTAATGGGTCAACAGATGCATGTGAAGAAAACAGAGGAGATAGTTTGGAGACAAACACTCTGGAAGACAGCTTAATGCTTTGTTTTGTTTCTTTTTCAGGAATGGATGAGACTGAATACCTTCTTCTCATAAAGTCCTTCTTGGACTGCATGGGAATCAAGAGATCTCAGTCTTAGTTCTGGTTCTGCCACTTGTTAGGTTTCTTTCTCTGGGTCTTAGTTTCCTCTTCACAAAGCTGTGGACAGATGATCTTATTCTTCTTTCACTTTTAACATCTCTGAGTCGATGGCATTCTGTCTCTTTTTTGCCTTCTGAGTGACAGGCAGGAATGTAAATCACGGACTTCTTTTTAAAGTTGAAAGTATTCTTGCAGACCACAGGTGTCTGAATCCATGATCTAATATACTGGGTTTTGAGGCAGCCTGATTGTTGCCCTTCTTGCTGGCCAGAGTTTTGAGCCAATCAGGAGATAAGGCAAAGGAGTCAGGCAGACAGGTTAAAACACTATCTTTATTACTGGTAAATCTGATATTGACGAATGTTTCTTAGAGCTGCGGACAAATGGGCTTTATAATACTGAATTCCAGAATGAGGCAGACTTACCCAGCAGAGTCACAGGCGGCACAGAAAATCAGAGGATTTGTTGCGCTGTCTCTGGTAACTTTCACATAGGGAAGCAGAGCAGAACACAGGCTTTCCGTAGGCAGCCAGCTCCCTAAAGGCAAGGAGAGAAGAAGGAGTGGGGCAATCCATGATCAGGTTTTCCTCAAAACTTATCAGTGAATTAAGTTACTCCTTCTCAGGGCAGAAATAAGAAAGAAGCAGAGAGACAGAGAAATGAAAAAGAGACAGTAGTATTAAGCTACTTCATTGACTGCTTATCCTGTTTCCTTTATTGGTTTCTCCTCATCTTCCTAATTTTCAAACACTGGAATATTTCAGATTCAGTCCTTAAAACTCTTATTTGTCTTATTCTCTTCCCATTTGCTTTCCTGCAGTCTCATGGCCTTGTCTATGATGATCCCCAAAATTATATCTCCAGACTGAAATACTTCTTTGAACTCCAGAACTTCATATTCTTTTAGGTCTTTGCTCAAATGTCCTTTTCTCAGCTTTCCCTATCTATCTTATATAAAATATCTGGAACCCTCTACCCAGCACAGTGTATCTCTTTACTCTATTTTCCTCCATAGTACTCTTCACCCCCTGCCATAATATACGCCTACTACTTATTTATCCTCCATAGACAATGTCTGTATAATGAAAGTTTCATGAAGACAGGGTATAGAATGTGCCTGGCATATGGTAGTCATTCAATTAATATTGGTTGGTTGACTAAATTAGTAAATGAAAGCTGTGGTGCTTCTCCAACTATGAAGGAAACATTAAGATTAGGGAAGATGCATCCTTCCTCCCAACATCATACCAGGAGCCTAGGCTGCAAGGCAGTGACTGGGGTCCAGTTTGAATTGGGCATTGGGGTGGGGGAGAGACTTGTCTCAGGGGGAAGACAGCTGAGCACCAAGTGTTCAGGGGTGAGACTGAAGTTGAAAATCAGGTAATGGAAGGGGAGTTCCACTCAGGCTGGATCCAGGTACAAGGAAATAAAACACAGAGGTGCCTCTAGACACCATGCTCAAAGACCACCAGCTAAGACATTTTGGAGAGTTTTCCTTTTTCTTCCTTTTTCGCTTGAAGGGGAAAAAAAAAAAGAAAAAAGAGTGGAACTCTCCATGCTCAGGTCCTCGCCTAAATGTACGACTCAACAAGTAAGTCGTCCCTTCTCACTGTGATGCTTCTGCCTTTGGGCATAGTAAATTATTTCACCACTTTATTATGCTTATTATGCTGACATCATTATTCCCTTAAGTCGCTCTCCTCCACCACCGGGTGAACTTCTTGAGTGCAGAGACTGCCTTATTTGCATTATTATTTCCAGGATTTAGCACAGAGATATTCTCAAATATTTAAATGAATGAATTTTGGGGATTGTATGCTGGAGGGAGAAAAGGAAGGTAAAGGGCAGGAATAGCTCAATCTTGGGCTCAAAGCCTCTATGTGGAAATTCCCAAGAACACAGTAGACCTCTGATTTCCCTAACAGCTTGGCTTGCAGTTTAAGACTTAGTTAAATTGAAACATAGCGCTGTTTACATAGACAGAGGGCCTGCAGAAGAGATGAGATGCGAAGTCCTATTTTAAAGACAGAATCTCATTGGTCTTTGAAAAGAATTATTATTAATGTTGTTCCTCATTATTTTACCTCAATACAGATTGATTATCCCTTGTTCAAAATGCTTGGAACCATAACTGTTTCAAATTTTGGATTTTTTTCAGATTTTGGAATATTTTCATGTACGTAATGCGATATCTTTTCATGTACATAATGAGATATTTTAATGTACATAATGAGATACCATTGGGGATATAAGACCCCAATATAAACACGAAATTCATTTATATTTCATATATATCTTATATATATACACCATTAAGGTAATTTTTATGCAATGTTTTAAATAATTTCATACATGAATCAAAGTTTGTGTTAATTCTACTTATGTGGAATTTTCTACTTGTGATGTCATGTGATATGGTTTGCCTGTGTCCACATCAAATCTCAACTTGAATTGTATCTCCCAGAATTCCCACATGTTGTGGGTGGCAGCCAGGGGGAGGTATTTGAATCATGGGGGCCGGTCTTTCCTGTGCTATTTTCTTGATAGTGAATAAGTGTCATGAGATCTTATGGGTTTATCAGGGGTTTCTGCTTTTGCGTATTCCTCATTTTCTCTTGCTGCCACCATGTAAGAAGACCCTTTCACCCCCCTGCCCACCACGATTCTGAGGCCTCCCCAGCCATATGAAACTGTAAGTCCCATTTAACATCTTTTTCTTCTCAGTCTCAAGTATGTCTTTATCAGCAGCATGAAAATGGACTAACACTTCATGTCAGTGGTCCGAAAGTTTCCTATTTTGGAGTATTTTGGATTTTGAATTTTTGGATTAGGGATCATCAATCAGTAGTACTTTCTTGTCCTCACTATGAACCGAGACCCCTTAAGCAACACATAGGGGAAAAGCAGATGAAACTAACTGGCTGATGACTAAGGTAGGGCCAAGAAGTGGCAGGTCCTATTGAGAGACGAGGATACAATGTTCAGGACAGGAGTGACCCCTAAGTTGGGGATGAAGACTTTCAAAAGCAGGTGGTAAAAGGGTAATAGCATGGATAATCCATTCTCTTCACACTATTCAAGGTAGACACTGTAGTGTTGCTAATAGGAAACTCGAACCTGAATTAACTGTTTTTCACATACTTCTGAATCCTATGTGTGTAATAATCAGTCAGCTCACAGAAAACTTGTCCTCAGTAATGAATATGCCAACCAAACTTCTGAAGTTAAAGGCAAGTTACAGGTGAAATCATACACTCTCTTAGCTTTAAGCATACACTTCAATCTCTTTGTGCACTTCTGTCTTCGTTTGTCCTACGTTAGACATTGCATTAAGCAGCGAACAGTTTCATGCTGAATAGTCACAGCAAAGGTGCCAGATGCTTTGTGTCGGGGAAATGTGCCTGACTATTCAGGATTTCCTGTACAAATCTGAGAAACAAAGACATTCCAAATGTAAAAGCGTCAGAAGGTTTAGGAACTGACCAGTCTCGAACCATCCCCTATCTCTGCACATTACATGTGTGAATTGCTGGCCAATCTGACATTTTTGGTTATTTTAGAGATAAAGAAGCAAGCATTAGAGGGTTGCACACATGCTGGCTTCCCAAGAGTCCCAGAGGCAGCTCTTGAGGCCCGACCTTGTCTTCAAAGGGCCAGAATCCTATGACTGGTCTGCCAGCTCCTTGCATTATACACATTGTTCCCTGCATCAAGGGACCAGCCAGAGCTTTGAGCTTTTCTGGAGAGAAAACTCTCCCTAGGATGCAGGACAAAAAGGGAAGAGCTTGTACAATTTTCTCTTTGACCACTGTGTCCCTGGACATACACTTCTGTTTCAAAAGCCTGGGTACTCGAAGTGTTTAATTTAACCAGGTATGTCTAAATTAGGTAAGAAATGAGATCCCAGTGATTGTTGAGAAAGCTAAGATTTTATCTACCTACTGGGCTTAGCCTGAGCCCATTCCAAGTGGAGAGAAGAATTCATTCTACCTCTGCTGCTAGAGATGGCACTGATAGGAAGCATTCTGTCGAGGTTATCTGCAGGGGTTTTTTTTCCACTGTAATCCATCCATGTCAAAAACTAAGAAACAGAGAAATGGTTGATGTATTAAGAAAAAATAACAACTCAATCTAGAAACCTGCTCAGTGAAACTGTTTTTCAAGAACAGTGGTGGAATAAAGACACTTTAGATAAATACAATCTAAGGATTTATTATGAAAGATCATACTGAAGGAATTGTAAAAGTGAGATAGCTATTTGTATACAGGTTAATAAGCAAATATTTATTCTATAAAAACTAGAATAATAACATCTAATTTTGGGGGAGAATGGCTAGAACTAAAATATTGAATACTAATATGTAAGTATTCAGAAGCGTGTGATCAGAGTTAAAGCATTTTGGGGACATGTTGTTGAGAAGAATAAAGACGCTAATTCTGATTACCTTTAGATACAGTTAAGAATAATTTTTAGAGGCATGATAGTAGTGTGATTATATTTAAATATTTAAATCCTTAATTTTTAGAGATATGTACTGAAATAGTTTCAAGTGAAGTGGTGTAATATCAGAGGTGCACTTCAAAATATCTGGGGGGGTGGCAAGATTGGGTGTGAGTATGGGTATGGATGAAACAAGATTTGCCATAAAGTAGTAAATATCACCATTGTATGAGTAGTAAATGGGGAGGGAGTTCATTATAATATATTTTTTACTTTTGCTTATATTTGAAAATTTCCATAATAAAATTGTTTCAAATATACAATTTCTAATAATACATTGAAATATCACACATTCATGCACACATTATATATATAGATAATAAAACGTGTTTCACAGAGACAATGCTATGTATTCATCAAGTCCTGTTTCATTTATATAAACTATCTTAAAAATAACCGTATTTAAATGGATTCATTAGAACAGTCATGTATTCAATAAACATTTATTTTTAAAACATTTATAATTTTTATATGTGCTATAAAAAGTCCTGGGCGTTGGATTGAAAAGATAAGACATAACAAACCTTTCCTTGAGGAACTCATAGTTTAATCAGGAAGGCAGCAGTTCATTATAGTCCAGTGCAGTATTCACATAGACATGAACACAGGGATTCTTGCAAGACAGGGGAGGGACAGTTAACCCTGCATGGACCATGGAAAGCTTCCAGAAGGAGGCCTGGATCTTGCCTGGAGTAATGAGTAGGAATTAGTCAAGTGAAGAGGAAATGTGAATAGGGAATTCCAGGCAGGAGGAAGATCATGGTTGAAGATACCAGACCAGGAATATCAGGTGCTGTGGAAACAGTCAGTGTTAGAGGAATATGACATGCAAGCAGTGAGTGGTGAGATATAAAGTTAGACACGAGGCAGGGGCCGGATCAAATCTGTAGGGCATGTTTATGAGTCTGGATCTCTCATAGACAAGGATGGATATGACACTATAAATTTAGCAGGTGGTTTGTTTGGGCTTCCAAAAAAGGAGACTGTGGTTACATCCCAAAGTTGGTCAGTTGCAGGAGAGGTGGGACCTTAAGGGGAAAATGACCAGAGACCCAGATGAATTTGGAGAAATCCTAAGACCTTCATCTCACTTCCAAGGATATACAGAGCTCAGAAAGGCCTCTAACTTTTTGAAAAATGTCAAGTTGATGCTAGAGAGATAAAATATCAGTAACAGAGTAAGATGTCTGGGCAGATGAACTGGAGGCCACCTTCTGGGTCCTTCTTAACTCCAGAGCAGAGCAAGAAGAGGATGCTCATAAACCTGGCAGGGCCTGGACTTGTAGCCAGTAGGGGTCTTGAGATCAGAATAGGAAGGGCTCTGAGGGATCAGGGACCAGGGTGAGATGTGGACATCTAGATGATAGAACAGGAACCAAGTTCCACAAGCAAAGAACAGACAAAGTCACAGTCATACCGCAGTGAATGCCAGAGGAGAAAATTGTCTCCAAATTGGCTGCTTCACCCCCTTGAGTTTAAATATAACCTCTGAGGAAAGGCGTAAATTGAAAAAAAAAGAAAAAAGAAAAAAAAATAACTCTTGCCCTGAAGTATAGAATGAGTTTTCCAGCAAAACAAAACAGCAACAAAACATTTCCTTCCTTTATGGTAGAAAAACTGGCAAGGCTTTTGTGACTTTTATCCCTTCACCTCTGCTTCTCTTTGACACTTTATATTTTGAGCTCTTGAGGTTAGGAATTAAAAAAACCTACCCACTGCTCCTATGGTCACACCACCCCTCACCCTGACTATTAGGAAAAGCTTGCTGTTCAAGACTTTAGTCTCTGCTCCCGACTTCAAGCTCCTATTTTAAAATTCAGAAGCCAAAAATTTGAGTGTTTATTTTCTAAATTGAGCTCAGTCTCTTCCTGAATCAATGCATTTCAGCCTAGAAGTCTACTTGTCTACTACTGCTATGAAAACTGGTATAAAAAGGAGCTACTGCCGGGCGCGGTGGCTCAAGCCTGTAATCCCAGCACTTTGGGAGGCCGAGACGGGCGGATCACGAGGTCAGGAGATCGAGACCATCCTGGCTAACACAGTGAAACCCCGTCTCTACTAAAAAATACAAAAAACTAGCCGGGCGAGGTGGCGGGCGCCTGTAGTCCCAGCTACTCGGGAGGCTGAGGCAGGAGAATGGCGTAAACCCGGGAGGCGGAGCTTGCAGTGAGCTGAGATCTGGCCACTGCACTCCAGCCTGGGCGACAGAGCGAGACTCCATCTCAAAAAAAAAAAAAAAAAAGGAGCTACTGACGATGAAAACCATCAATTTCAATTTCCAAACTTTATTGTGCTACATAAACATTGTTAGCTTATTCAAAACCCTTTTAACTATTTTTATCCTTACATTTATCTGGCAGAAACTTAATATTTATAACTATCCTCCCCCACCTCCATTCATAGAAGAGGATGCTGTGTGTTTCACCATTCTCTCCACCTCTGTGCCCACCCATTATTCGAGGTGACTCGATAGCTCCAACACTTCACTCTCATGGGTCTTTTACTTCCAAGGCCACTCTCAAGACCTTATTGTCATCCAGAAGTGCTATGAATCGGAAACTTTAAACTCAGAAATCCTGCATGAAGTCCTGCCAGCCTTACTTCTTTGTTTTCATCAAGCTTAACTTTTGACATCACAACCTCTAGTCCAGAATGACCTTTTATTTTCTTCCTTTTTTAGAGCGTTCCTCTTGGCTGAATTTCCTTCCCTCCCCAGTTTGGATCTCTGTTACACTTTTCTTGCATTGTTATAAAGAAATACTGGAGACTGGGTAGTTTGTAAAGAAAAAAGGTTTAATTGGCTCACAGTTCTGCAGACTGTACAAGCATGGTGCCAACATCTGCTGAGCTTCTGGGGAGGCCTCAGAGAGATTTTACTCATGGCAGAAGGTGAAACAGAAGCACCTCACATGGCAAAAGCAGGAGCAAGAGAGTTGGGGAGGTGCTGCACATGTTTAAATAACCAGATTTCTGGAAAACTCACTCACTACCCTGAGGACAATACCATGCCATGAGGGATCCATCCGCCCTGTTGAACCAAATGCCTCCCTGCAGCCCTCATCTCCAACACTGGGGATGACAACTCAACATGAGATTTGGAGGGCACACAGATCCAAACTATATCAGGATCCCACGGGTTTAGTGGCCTTGTCATCCGTACCCTGATTTCATGTGACCATGCCACCTGACACCTCCGTAGATAAATATTTGCTGGCCTCAGCTGGGTCTCAGTGTTCTTCCCTCCCTGCTCTTCTCTCCTACACTTTTTCTCCTGTCTGTTTTTTCCACTGGACTCTAAGCTACTTGAAAGTACATCTGTGTCTTATTCCTCCAAATCTTCAGTATCTAATATTCTTTGTAGTATATAGTAGGGATCAATAAATACTTGCTGAATAAATTAATGAAGAAAATGGTAATCATTAAGTTGCAACATATTATATCTATTTACTCTTTTTTCAATCATTCATATTGGCTAAATACAATAATTCAAAATGTTGAACAGAAAATGTGAAATTATTTTAGATTTAAAAAAATTTGTTTTAATTAGGAAAAATCGAGTTAGCATACCTTTAGAATTAAGGTTAGCTCTCAAAATATTACATGTTTTGGATATTTTCATCCATATTTTTATTTCCAAAATATTATACTGTTATAAACTTATTTTTAGATCAAATTCTATAACAGTGTATTATATAAAGTAAAATGCTTCCATTATAAGTGTACAGTTCTATGAATTTTGATATATTTATACTCCCATATAAGCACTAGTACAGTGAAGATATAGTACATTGCCATTATTCCAAAATGCTCCTTTATGTCTCTTTTTAATCAGTTCCAATATACCTTTCCAAATTTCCAAGCCCCAGATAATCAATGATTTGCTGTCTGTCAACAATAAGTTAGTTTTTCCTTTTGTAGAATGTCACATAAACTGAATTGTAGAACATGTGCTGTACTCTGTTGTGTCTGGCTTCTTTTGTTCAGCATGCTTTCAATATTTATCTGTGTTGTTGCATGTATATGCCACAATGTGAGTATCCATACACAGGTTGATGGACTTCCAAGTTGTTTTCACTTTTTGGCTCTGATGAATAGAGCTACTGTTACCCATTCATGTGTAAGTCTTTGTGTGGACATAGGTTTTCATTTTTCTTGGGTAACCACCTAGGAGTGGAACTAATGAGTCTTATGGGAAGTGTATGTATAATGTTACAAGAAACTATAAAACTGTTTTCCAAAGTGCATGTAAACATTTTACATTCCTACCAGCAATGTAATAGACTTCTAGTTGCTCCATATCTCATCAACGCGACATTGTTGGTCTTTTTAACTCGTGCCATTCTACTGGGTAGATAATTGATACTTTACTGTGGCTTTAATTTATATTTCTCTGATGGTTTATGATGTTGAGAAGTCTTCGTGTGCTTACAGGCCATTCATATTGTATTCCTCTTGTGAAGTGTTTGTTCAAATATTTTGGCAAGTTTTAATTTGGGTTGTCATCTTATTGAGTTGCAAGAGTTATAAATATGTATGTCAGATATATATATTGTGAATATTTTCTCCTAGTCTATAGCTTGTCTTTTCACTTTCTTAGCAGCATTTTTCAAATAGCAGAAATTTTTTAATTTTGAGGAGGTTCACTTTTTCTACTATTTTCTTTTATGACCCATGCTATTTTTTGTCTTATCTAGGAAATCTTTGCCTACCCCAAGGTTGCAAAGACTTTCAATGTTATCAGTTGATTTTTAATAGAAGCTTAAAAGTAACCAGTTAGTCACTATTGCAATGATCTTAGCTATCATATTCTAAAGAACAATTCTTCTCTGACACTGAAATCCTTGTGTAGAGTACCATGACTCTCACCAATCCTGAATGGAGCCCTTGATTAAAGATGAAGAGTTTTCAACAATTGCTTTAAAATTAATAAGTGTTTCCAAAGGCAGTGATTAAATATACTCTCAAACATACAGCCTAAGTGAGCAGGATATAAGAGGAGCATTCAGTTTCTCATTTTGGACTGTATTTAGGCTCTCCTCTTTGTGATATTTAAAAAAAAAAAATCTGTTTTTTCTTTCTTCTATTTTTTAAAAATCTCTTGTGAGTGTCTCAGTATGCATCTTTTCTGTCTTTTGTATATTTCTCCCTTATGTATGCTGTTCCTTATTTTTCTCTTTCCTGCCTCTTTTCATTCTCCTTTCCTTATTCCTTTTCCATCTTTTAATTTCTCCCTTCACTTCTTTTCTTTCCATTTTTCCCTTTCAATTTTTCCCATTGTTTCTTCTTAAGTTGACTTAGTGTGGAAGCTATAAATAAACAGATAGATTTATACATTCAGAATTTATTGGATAAAGTTTTATAATGTGTATTCACAATTTTGAATGTGAGTTGAAAGCTAAGTTACTTGAATGCTTTATGCTTCTCCTTATAAACTAACCAAACAGGTTTTATTTTGAATGTTGTCTTCAACTAATCTTCCATCTCCTGACATCTAATAGAATAAATAATATCATTTGGTGATTTGGGAAGAACTTTTCTACAGAAATGAACATGGATAGTTCTTTGGTAGTGGAAAAGGTCTTCAAAGGCATTTTTTTTTTCAAGAAAATATTCATTTTGTGTAAACATAACGTAAAATATTAACTATTCTAATGAAATTTTTTTCAATAAGAAAGTTTTGCTGATGTTTTTCTTTCAGCAAATAGAGCTGTTTTATATTCTCTTTTAAAGCATTCAGCAGGACTCATAAACTGCTTCATAAAATGCAAACCTACAGAGACATTGTCCTATACTCTTCAAGCCTGCAATATCCTTTAATATTTTCTATTTTTTAGTGTAGTAAGTTATTATTTTTATTCCCCATTCCTCTATATCCTACCTTCTATCTCTGTTTTTATTTTCTGTTCATGCTGTTTCCCTCTCTATATATATTTTTACCTTACTTTCTTTAAGTCTTTATAGACTGAGTAGCACAAAGATTAGTTTTTCAATGTCTTCTTCCTTATTCAGTTTTTCTATTTCCATCTCTCTGTATACCACATTCTCTAATTCGTTTTTTTATATTTCTGTTTTACTTCACTTCTGTGTCCTCCTTAGGCCCAATTCAATGACTTTCAGCAGCTTTTAGAAAAAGAAAATAGTTATTTTCCATCATTTTATTTCTGTAATCATTGAAACCTATAAGCCAAGACATTTTGGAAACAATTATAATTTAATGCTTTATAATGAAAATGCCTCTTTTAAACCTATTTCAACTTCCTTAGGGATGCTAAACTTATTTTTAAATTTAGTAGATTGAATGATCTATTTAAAATAAGCATAAAGTGGAATGTATCAGGGAATGGTTGGAGTCAAGGTATGCTAAAAATAACTGGGGCAATTGGAATGTTTCAGGATGTGTTTTCAACAGTTTTTATTTGCTTAAGCTCTAAAGAGAGAGTATAATAAATGAATGTTAGAGTGAATGGATACAGACTTGGGGAAATCTGAGAGTTATAGCTCTAATCTGCTGATGGTGATTTCTTTAGGGTCTCCAATTTAATGTTTATATATCATACGAATTTTTATTCTATTTTATAATGTATGCATGCTCACTTTTTAATTAAAAATTTTCCCAAATTTCCAAGTAAAATCATTGGTTCTACAGGAAACTTTTTCCTCCTGTGCCTTCTCATTCATTCAGTACCCTGTTAAGCATCTAGTGGATGCCCCAACTTTTTGTTTACTATCTTGCTTCCTGTCACTATTCCCATAATTGACCAGATATGACAGTGCTAAAAGTCAGAATGGGGTACGTGGTGATGGTAGCTGACTCTCTGACAAATGGCTGTCTTCAAATGCAATCAACTGTTTGAGTAGAGAGTGAGTCATTCTGAGTGGAGGTGTTTAAACAGAGAGCAAAATATTATTGAGAACCTCATTGTGGGGTAAAACTGGATAAATGGTCCATCAAAGAGAATCTGGTTCTTATACTAGCAGAATAAAAGGAGGCTTTCATTTTCCTATCAGGCATTCTATTGTTAAATTGATCATTTATATTAAGATGTAAAGACAGAAGAAAAAATCTAAGGCCTGGGGCAGTGGCTCACACTTGTAATCCCAGCACTTTGGGAGGCTGAGGCAGGTGGATGGCTTGAACTCAGAAGTTAAAGACTATCCTGGGCAACATGGCAAAAGCCCGTCTCTAAAAAATGCAAAAATTAGTTGGGCATGGTGGTGTGCACTTGTAGTCTCAGCTACTTGGGAGGCTGAGGTGGGAGGATCTCTTGAGCCTAGGAGGTGGAGGTTGCAGTGAGCCGAGATGGCACCACTGCACTCCAGCCTTGGCAACAGAATAAGAGCTTGTCTCAAGTCTACTAGCATTATTGGGGTGTTTCAATAAAGCTAACAGAATAATGAGCCAAGTAGTAGTAAACATCGGAGATAGTATTGTTGACTGTAAAATTTACTGGTGAAATAAATATGTCAGTGTAAAATAGAAAAATCATTGAAGTACCTTGGTTTTATTGGAAATAAAACAAAGGTTCTGACTAAAATATATGCATACAAAAACTGGATTGGGAATATATAGTCCTCTGGATAGTGGTGTTGGGTAGAAAAAAATGAAGGAATGATGGGAAGAAGAAGGGCAGAAAAGAGCTGAGGATAGGACTGAGAAGAGTTGTTTTTTTTTTCTCTGTTCTTGACCTCTTGAGCTGGATTCTTACTACCTCCTATTGCTGCTGAAGGCTAATCACATAGCCCGAGGAGCCCCAGGACCATTTTCAGGCGTTCTTTCTTTCTACTACCATCTTGGCTACTGTTTATCTTGGTAGTCCATGGGAATCCATCTGAGTTCCTTCTTTGTTTAAAACTCAAAAAGATAAGCTCTGAGGTTGGAAAAATACAAGTAATTTCCTTCTTTTTAAAAGGCTGATGCCTCTGATACCTTGCTATCCAAGTTTACTCCATAGACCAGCAGCATGGACATTACCACGGAACTTGTTGGAAATTTAGAAACTCAGGACCTAACTGTTTGTATTAGTTTGTTTTCACTCTGCTGATAAAGACATACCTGAAACTGGGAACAAAATAAAGTTTAATTGGACTTACAGTTCCATATGGCTGAGGAGGCCTCAGAATCATGGCTGGAGGCGAAAGGTTCTTCTTGCATGGCAGCGGCAAGGGAAAATGAGAGAGAAGCAAATGTGGAAACCTCTGATACTGATAAACCATCGTATCTCATGAGACTTATTTACTATCATGAGATTAGCACAGGAAAGATCAGCCCCCATGATTCAATTACTTCGTCCTGTATTCCTCCCACAACACGTGGGAATTCTGGGAGGTACAATTCAAGTTGAGATTTCGTGAGGACACAGCCAAACCATATCACTGCTGAATCATAATCTTTTATTTTAAAAAGATCTCCATAGGATTCTTATGCACATTAATGTTTGAGAAACACTGATCTAACGCATTTTGTTTGCTTTCCCATGGGGTGTAGTCTACTCCCAGGGTGCCAGTGATTTCCTGGAATGAGTTTAATTGAGACTGTGCTCTCTCTTAATTAATCCATTAATCCATCTGACAGCTAATCCTTACAACAAATCTTCAAGATACCTTAATCCTTATATTGCAGATGAGTTAGGACAGGTGAAGTAACTTATTTAATGTCATGCATCTAGTAAATGGTGAAGATGTGGTACCTGGGTCTCAGTCTGACTGATTCTCAAGTCTTTTGTTGTTGTTGTTCCTATACTATATTGCTTTTCCTTGAACTTAATCATGGGTAACTGTTTATGTATTGGGAGATGAAAGCCCATTTAAACGTAAGGGCTAAAAGAGAGCACTTTTGAGTGTGTTAAAAGAAAAACACCTTTCATCCAAAAATTATTTAAATACTGTTTTACACTTACCATGGGATGAAGAAGACAGAGTGAAGTATCACTGGAGAAACTTGGCAAAATGGGAGAACTCCATCCTGTCGTGCACACACTTCATCCTGCCCATCAGCTGACTTGCATATTGTTGCTGCTGGGGTAGGACCCATATGTTCAAGCCTGTGTTGAGCCAGGTGCTAAGAGCAATACTGATTGTATTATGATGAGGCTGCCCATATGCCTCCATGCAAACTGTAGTTCAAAAGCTGTAAAACTATTTGCATTTTTAATCTATCAGATGGCTTTGAACAAAACCAGTGCCAATAAGGTTATCTGGATGCTTGACATTTGCCAAAAGACTCTAGAACTTTTAACTATCAACCGATTATTAAGAAATACTAATTTTCAGAATAGTTACATTTTCCAGGGATAGTTGCAAGTGAAGAAACCCCATAAAACACTGGGGATGACCTTGATTACCTTTGTGCTTGGAAAACCTTATTTAACTGGAAAAATGGGGGAGAGGCTGGAGGATTCTGGGTGACTTTAGCTTTGGGTTTGTAACCCACATGGACCTGTTTCAAGCTGGGTGACATCTAGTGTGGGCTGTTCACACTGCACAAACATTATTGGGAAATAGGTGCCTAAAATGAGCAATGATTAGGAGCATGAAGTGAGCATAAAGCAGTCCCAGGACCTTTAAGGTAGAACTGGGTGTATGGGCGGTGGGGGGGATGCAGACACAGTTTTCAGCTGGGTGAGGATAGGAGAAGAACTGATGTTTCTTGATTGATCTCAGGGCTGTTCTCACACTTGCAGGGGGCTCTGTTGGCTCATCCCTGTAAAGGGTGTATGAGTTCTCTTTCCAGTGCCCTGGCAGGCCTTGCTTTTTCTAAAGCGATGACCTTGAGGACCTTCAAGCTTAGGAATTTTCAGAGCCTGATTTGCCACCTGGGAGCGAAACCTGACAGTGGTGCCCTCCTCCAGCGCTCCATTGTCACTCTGTCCTTCCCTCCTGATCTCTTCCTGACGTTAGCAGAGGACTGGGACTCGCGAGAGAGGACTCACGGACCTCTAGGACCTATTAACTTGACAGACCCGCCCCTCTGTTCAAGCCCAACTCGGAGAACTGAGCGTCATCCTCGAGAGTAAAGAAAGCTCTTAGAGGTGTTTTTTTTTTTTTTTTTTCCTTTTTTTCTTTTGACAAACCTGTCTTAAATGGCAGTCCAATATCCACGGGGGCGAGCCACAGCAGGTAATTAAAAGCAATTAGCTGTCCCCCTGCCGGGAAGTTTAGCTTTCTCTCTCTTCCTCTTCCGTCCTTCCTCGTCGCGTGAAAGCGGTGGAAGTGCTTTGCTCCCCAAGCAGCAGTGTGCGCCGCCGAGCTGGCACAGGAATGAGGGATGGACTGAGCGGGGATTCACTCTCCTCCTCCCGCCGCCGCGGTGGCCGCGGGCGCAGCGGTGCATTGTGGAGGGAGAGCGCGCCGCGGCGATTGGAGCTTCCGCCCCAGGAGCTAACGACGGGAGCTGTCCGGGGTGCTGACCGTCCCGCCCGCCGTCCGCCCGGGGCGCTCTCCTGCACCGGACCCCGCCAAGTCCGGCCTTCTTCCCATCCTCCGTCTGCCTACCTTTCTCTCTTAACCTAGGGGCGTAGCGGCTGGAGGAAATCATGGTGTTCGCTCCAGGTACACCGCACCTTGCTTTTTCACCAGGTATCTAGTAGGGAAGCGGGGTAGAGGACGGAGAGGAGAGGGAGAAAAGGCCTCTTTACCTTACGTCCCATCTGCGCGTTTTGGAGTTAACTGTGTTCAGGGGCCAGGGGAGTGCCTCGGCGCGTCGCCTTCGTCCCTCTAGCCAGTCCCGCCCCATCTGTCCTCTAACAAATCTCCAGCCCTTCCTCGCCCTCGTCCCGCCGCTCCTCTTCCCACCTAGCTCCTCCACACCCACCCGAGCTCAGGCGCCTTAAGAACTGGGACTTTCGCCAGCAGCACCGGCACCTACACGGGCGAGAGAGTGGAGACGTGTGGCGGAGAGTAGTGGGCTCCGGGCTACTTGCGTGGGAATCTCCTTCACTGCTACTTCCCCCTTCGCAGAATTGGCAAAGTGACCCGGGTCCTCCTGGCCTCCCGAGGAGAAGGAGGCGAAGTGGCCGAAGCCAAGGGGAGTAGGACGAAGGGCAGAGGAGCGATACTCCTTAAGGAATTAGACCTGAAACTCCGACCGGAGGCTGCAGCACAGAGGCAGCTACTGCGGCGCTGCTGGAGGTTGCAGTGTCTTTTTGGAGCGGGCGGTGAAGGACTTTGGTCCCTTTGCTGCTCTCCGTGGCTAATAGTTGGCTGAGAGTCAGATTTGTCTGCGGTTGACCGGCTTGCTGGCGTGTGCGTGCGTGTGCATTTGAGTCCGCCTCACTGGAGCAAGTGAGGCCGGGCTAAGCGAGGAAGCGGGGAAAAGCGTGGTCATTGTGAGCGTCCGACGCTGTCTCTAGGGGTAGATCCAAAGTATTTCTCTCTCACACATTTGGGGTCTGATTTCTTTAAAGACGGCGGCCGTGGAAAACAGGGAGTGGGGAAGACTGGAGGGGCCTAGAACTCTCTAGCTTTGTACCGGGGGTCTTTAACTTGAAAGACTCGTATGCATTTGCTGTGGTCATGGGCTTCAGATGGCTGGGGAGAAAAGGCATAATGCATTTTTTTAAGGGAAGAATTGAGTCTTTTCTTCAGAAAATTCAATTAGCAAAACTTGAGAAGAGGAAGTCAGTCCCTTCCCCTTCCCCCTCAGAATGCTAGCTGGGAAGGGGGAGGGATGAATTTCTGTAGGTTCTGGCTTTACCACAGGCAGTGGTTCCTAGAGGAACGCCTTAAAGGAATGCCCAGAAACTCTTCCCATGCCCATCCTAAATAACTCAAGGGAGGAAATTGTTCCATATAGTGAAGGACATTCAATCAACACTGGAGCAAGGAAGTTGGAAAACAGCTCTTTGCTGCATTTATACAGCACTTAACACTTTACAAAGCAGTTTCATGCTGCTATCTCATTTGATCTCCTAATTACCCTGAGAGTTAAGGAATACTACTCTAGCTACTCTACCATCCCCAGGGAGGCTGGTTCCAGATAATCTTGCTAGTCTCACATGGAGTTTTCTGACCTCACAATCTATCTTTTTCTCCCACAATCTTTCTTCCCAACAAAATATCTCACTGGCTCCACGGGTAGATGATTTTTGGTCCAAGGTCAGCTGTAGCCAGAGACTGAGCATATCCTTTCCAAGGAGGGGAAGGACATGGTGTTGTCCAAGAGTTAGGGTTGTTGGATGATGTTAACTAGGCATTTTTCTAAAAGCAAGATCGTGAGTAATGGCTAGTATAATGAACAGTGGGGAATTTCTGGAGTGGACTGGCTTGGTTTAAAGAGCCCACAATTTGGACAGAACTTTATTTTGCCATTTTGCTTTCAAGTTTTGTATTAGTGTTTTGTTCTGTGTGGAAAGTAGAAGTTATTCATAACTTCTACTATGTCAGAGATGGCATAAAATTGACCTGGATAGGATAGATACAAAAACCTCTGGGGAAACATTGTTTGTTTGTTTGTTTGTTTGTATCACTTCTTCAATTTTGGGGTTCTCTTGAAAAATTGTAAGCATTTGGGACAATAAGAACAGGCTGCTAAAAATGTCAACTTACCTTCTCATTTATGGATCATTTGTTTTCTAATTCATATAGTAATGTGTATTATTCTGAAAGAAAAGCAGAACAATGAATTGCTTTTGTACTCTGCCAGATTTTCAGCACTGCAACCTCATTTCTTGCCTATTGCTTTTCTAAATCTCTATAATAATCTGGGAATCCAGATTTTGTTTTGTACTAGTTAAAGAAAATACACTCCCATCCCTTTTTTCCAAGCTAACCTAACACTCAGAAAGGGAAGAAACAGGGTCATATGCTAAGATCACTCCAAAATTATTAAAAGCGTGTTATGTAAGCCAAGATGAATATAACAATAAATTAACAAGGAGCTATTCATAAAATTGGGTCAGTGGGTACTGTGCCCTTCAAAGCACATTGTAGCTTTTTTGGATTTTAGCACAGGAGGGCAAGAACCCTGAGGTATAGTTCTGAACTTGCCTCAGCTACCTGGTCTGCCTTTGAATGATTCTCCTGGCTCTTTACCTTAAAGGCAAAGGTGAAAAGTGACAGATATTTGTAGAACAAGTTCTAGTCCAGAAGTTCAATGGACTTCATTCTAGTTCTCATGAAGTCTCTAGTTCTCTAGGGAGAACTAGAATGAGACTTTATTAACTCTATTTAGGATTCAGTTTTATATGCCATAAAATATTGTTATATTTTCTTGTTTCAGTTAGTCTATAGATTGTAAAGAGTGTAGCTTAAGTTGAACAGGGTATTTGGGTTGTTTTTCAGTTTGCATGGGGCAGACAGTTCAATTCTATTTTATCCTCTTTCTCTTATTATTAATAGACTATAATTTAGGAGGGTTTTAATTTTGTGCATGACAGTTTTCAAACCCCTTAAAGGTAAGGGGCATGACTACTAATTTTTTAAGGATTTAATTACTTGAAGCCCATCACTTATTTATGCTTCCCTCTAAAGGAAATATACAAGATTATTAAGTTAAATGAGGTATAAAGTATACATATAAATTTCTCTGTAAGTACCATATATACCTAAATAGAAGTTGAGCTAGGCTACATGACTTAGGCTAAACAGCAAAATGAGGCCTTTTGCTTCCTTTTCCTAAATTGCTTTATTGCTCCCTCTCCCATCCCCAGAAACTGAAGGTAGAAAATTTCAAGAGCAATATGAGAAAGCTAAGAAGCATACTACCAAGGCCAAAGGAAAGGGGTGACACAACCAATATGGAGACATATATTTGTCCCATAATACTAAACTGATCCAGGTTATTTAGGCTGTGGCTATAGCAATATTTTACATTCAGGAGGAAAAACATTTATGGGAGGAGTTCTGTACTTCTAATACAGTGCTCTTCATTTTGTGGGGAAATATCAAGGAATTATTACTAATTTGTAGACAAAGTCAAAGAGGAACAAGAAACAAAGACCACTGACCATTGGTATTAAAGGTAACAAAGTACACAGGGGAATGTTAGGGTATTTCTTGGCCTAATTCCAGGAAGACAAAGAGGGTATGTTCACAAATTCAAATGCCTTTTCAGTGCCATGGTTTCACCCAAAGAATTCCAGACTCTGAAAAATCAGGTTTCTTATCCTAAATTCCTTCTTCCTTGAGGAACAGCTAATAAGAAACAGAGGGTAAGGTAGAAAGTGAGGGCAGAAGTTACCTTATCCCCGGGCCATTCCCCACTTTCTTTCATGATTAGTATATAATTCAGGGATTAGTCTACCTTTCTTGTGAATAAGCCTAATATATACTTGATTTGCTTTGATTGCCTTCAAGTCAGGTGAATTGCCAACATAAAAATATTTCTTTTATTGCATAAAAAGTAGGCAAGGTTTGATAACAAGGATTTCATGGAGGAGTAAAAATGGTGTAATTGTAAACAAATAGACAGCCAGTCTCTTGCCATCTAAGCTCCATCTGAAAAATATTTGGCACCAATATTTCTACAAAGAACTTCCAAAGACATGTAAGAAAATATTTATTGCAAGGTATTTATAACTTTTATTAATTTATATAAACCTCTTAACAAATTCCTGACACATTGATAAATAAATAAATTATATATCTGACTGTCTTAACTGTGAGGCTTACAATCTGCCAACACAATACATTCTTTTCTGTTAGCATAGTCTTTCAACTTCTATTTATGTATTATTTTAAAAATTTACATACAGTAAAATTGGCTTTTTTGGCATAGAGTTGTATGAGTTTCAATATACGTATAGATTCATGTAATGACCACATAACAGTTTCATTGCACCTAGTTTTTTCTTGTGCTACCCCTTTGTAGTCAAATCATTCCCCCTTCCCCCTCACCCCACCTACCTCTGGTGACCACTGATCTCTTTTCTCTCCCCATGGATTTGCCTTCTCAGACTGTTGTATAAATGAAATCATACCAAGTTTTAGACCACTGGGACTGCTTCAACAAAATACCATAGACAGAATGGCTTATAAATGGCAGGAATTTATTTCTCACAGTTCTGGAGACTGGAAGTCCAAGTCCAAGATGCTGGCAGATTCGGTGTATGGCAAAGGCCCACTTTCTCATAGACAGCGCCTTCTGTAACCCCAGTACTTTGGGAGGCCAAGGCAGGAGAATTGTTTGAGGCCAGGGGTTGAGAGCAGCCTAGAAAATTTAGAACATAGTGAGACCTTGTCTCTACCAAAAAAAAGAAAGAAAGAAAGAGAAGGAAAATTGGCTGTATGTGGTTGTACATGCCTGTAGTTCCAGCTACTAGGGAGAATGAAGTGGGAGGATCCTTTTTGAGCTACGATTGAGCCACTGCACTCCAGACTGGAAGATAGAACAAGATCTTGTTTCTAAAAACAAACAACAACAAAACCTAATTGACTATATTTATGAGCATCCGTTTTAAAACCCTTTAGTCTGTTGAACTCATCCATATGTGTATCCTTTCATTAAGACCACACTGTCTTTGTCACTATAGTTTTACACATTTGGAGCATGCCTAATCCAAAAGTCTGAAATCCCAAATACTCCAAAATCTGAAACTTTTTGAGCACTGACATAATGCCACAGATAGAAAACTCCACACATACTTAACATAGATTTTGTTTCATGCACAAAATTATTTAAAATATCATTTAAAGTTACCTTGTATGTATATAAGATGTATATGAAATATATGTGTATAAGAAATATATGTGTATAGGCTATAGGCATAAGATAGATATATATGAAATGTGAATGAATTTTGTATTTAGACATGAGTTCCATTCACAAGATAGCTCATTATGTATGTGTAAAGATTCCAAAATCTGAAAAAAATCCAAAATCTAAAACACTTCTTGCTCTGAGCATTTGGATAAGGGATACTCAACCTGCAGTAAGTCTTAAAACCAAATAGTGTCAATCCTCCAACTTTTCTTTTTTTTCAACATTGTTTTGGCTACTGTAGTTCCTTTACCTTTTCATCTAAATTTTAGAGTTAAGTTGCCTATATCTACATAAAATCCTGCCTAAATTTAGATGGAATTTCCTGAAATCTATGGATCAGTGTATGGAGAATGAACTTCTTGATTACGTTGAGCCCCAATTCATAAACAGATATGTCTCTTAATTTATTTAGCTCTTCTTTATTTCATCAGAATTTTGTAGCTTTCAGCATATAGATCTTGCATATTTTGCTATATTATACCTAAGTGTATCTTTTGGGGGGTGCTATTGTACATGTCATTTAAAAACAATTTGATTTCCGCACATTCATTGCTAGTATAAAGGTATGGTACAGTTTCTCATGTTGATCTTTTCTATGTTCTTGCTTCACTGTCTTATTAGTTGTAAGAGATAAGTTGTAGATTCCTTAGGATTTTTAAATGTAGGCAGGTACTTTGAAAAAAGTTTTATTTCTTCTTTTCTAATTTTATGCCTTTTTGTACAGACTAGTGCTTCTACTACAATATTAAATAGGGGTAATAAGAAGACATTCTTGCCTTGTTTACAATCTTAGGGGAAAGCAAATTGACTATATTTGTCTTTTACCATTAAGCATTATATTAGCTATAGTTTTGTTTGTTGTAGACACTTTTTATTAGGTTAGAGAAGTTTCCTTCTATTCCTAGTTTGCTGAGAGATTTTGTCATCAATAGATGTTGAATATTTTCAAATGTTCCCTCATCACCAATTTACATATTGAAATCCTTACCTCCAATGTACTGGTAATTTCAATAGGGCCTTTGGAAGATAATTAGGGGTAAATGAGGTCATGGGGGTGGAACTCTCATAAATGGGACTAGTAACTCTATAGGAAGAGACATGAGAGATATTGTCTCTTTCTCCGCCATGTGGGAATACAGGAAGAAGGCATTCATATGCAAATTAGGAAG